>NC_090610.1:13984708-13993782 GCF_004359215.1 Bremia lactucae
GTGATGTATAAGCCTGGCTTGCTAGTCGCTCAAGCGACTGTAAAGGGCTTTGATAAGCCGTAATCAATTTTAATTGACTCACGAGCGTCTTGCATTTATTCTCGACGCCTTTCCCTTGGAGAAAGTCAACAATACGATGAGGCGCTTAAAGCGCATAGAAGTGATACGATCACTTTTCGCTTAGCGACTGGAACTCGTGTCACTGTTCCTAAAGTTCCATTGAACTTAGGCATAAATTTTCTGGACTTTGACAGTATGGAACGCTGTCATGTCTTTGATTTAGATTCGAGATGTGATTTCATCCTTGGTATGGCTTGGTTAGAACACCATGAGCCATGGATCAATTGGAGGTCTAAGACCCTAGGCGCCACGCGCAAAGTTCCTAGCAAAGTTTTGACGAGTCATGAACCGACCTTTGCTAGGCAACAAAAACGCTATTTGCGCGGATCATTGAATGAGTCTGTCAGTGTATTAGACATTGGCATGTCTGAGTTAATAAACTCTAATGTTTAAAATATTAATTCTGAGCCCGATTCAGCAGAAATAGGTGGAATGGCACGTACTCCATCGAGTAACACTCGTTGTAATAACGATTCACTGAATGCTGAAAGTATTGTTGGCCTAAGGCCGAATCATCGAAGGTGCGATATCCCTGGGATACGTGGAGCGGCACGTCTAAGTCCACCGAGTGTGGTCGGCAGAGGTGGCACCATACTGAGTATCAATAGTGACACTATTGGCGGTTCGCCAGGGCATTTTGGGTCAAACCCTTTTAACGCACGTGAAGCGACACGTAAACGTTCGCTGGATAAGGAAGTTGAGTTACCTAACTCCTGTATACGCGCATAAAAATTGCATGCCAATGCATCTAAATGCATTTTTGGCGCAGACGAAATTCCCTTTTTAGGATGCTTTATTGGAAAGCGATGCCTTAGAGCGGATCTCGCTAAGGTGAAAGTCATAGTAGATTGGCCGGTTCCTAAAAACCAAAAGGATTTGGGTAAGTGGTTGGGTCTCGCCAATTATTAACACAAATATAGCAAAAATTACGCTGATATGGCTAGGCCGTTATCTAATCTCCTTAAAAAGGATACAGAATGGTGCTGGACTAGCACCGAACATAATACTTTTCGAGCAGTTAAGGATAGTCTTATCCATGCCCCGATTCTGGCACTGCCAAACCCAAATTGGCCTTTCAGTGTCGTCTGTGAGCATCGAATTTTGCCATTGGCAGTGCTCTATTACAAACAGATGTTGATAGGCATGAACGCCTTATTGCGTTTGAGTCTAGACAGCTAAAAGCTGCGGAAAAGAACTACCCAGTTCATGACAAAGAGTTACTTGCTATGAAGTATGCTCTCGTCAAATTCAGAGTTCATCTGCTCGGCTCTAAGCCGTTTGTGATACATACAGATCACGCGTCTTTACGCACGGCGACTTAGTCGCCCCATCTCTCACAGAGAATGGCCCGATGGCTATCCTTTTTCGCGGAATACAACTTCGAGGTGAAGTATAAGCCCGGCAAGCAGAATGCTTTGGCCGATGCGTTATCACGCAGGCCGTATTATAAGATTTCTCATTTAACGACTATCTTGTCGCCTATTCCTGAATTAATCCGTTCGGCTTACGCCACGAATGAACACTGTGTAGCTCTGCTACGAGCTTTAAAGAAATCTGATTCAGGTATTAAACTGCCGGCACGTTTGCGTGCAAGGTTACATCGATTTTCTATCGATAACGACCTGTTGCTTTATTGCACAGATGTCGCGGAACCTCCGCGTGTCGTTGTTCCACATGATGAGTATTTGAAGTACCGAATCCTCTATGAGGCACACGTACTGTCCTTGGTGGTCATCTCGGTAGAGAGAAGACCTACGGCTCTGTAAGGGCCGTAGGTCTTCTCCCAAACTCTATAAATGGGTCAGCACATCATGCGAAACTTGCCAACGAGTTAAGCCCTTGGCGCATGCTGCTGCGCCACTGACGAGCATTCCCTTCCCCATAGGTCGCTGGAGTCCATTAGTATGGATTTTCTTTTCGGTCTACCGAAAGATTCAGCCGGTAACTCTGGCGTAGTGGTCTTTGTTGACCGATTGAGCAAAATGGCTCACTTAGCGCCCGTGCCGGATTCCATTGATGGTGAAGGTACAGCTAAGCTGTTCATCGATCTCGTTCCGACAACATTGTTTGCCATTGGCAATTGTCTGATCGGGACCCCCGTTTCACGGGAAAATTCTGGAAATCAATTTTCCGAGTGCTTGGCACCAGATTGGATATGTCCACTGCGGAGCATCCGCAGACCGACGGTCAAACTGAACGTGTCAATCGCGTCATTGAAGACGTTTTACGCAGCGTGTGTGCTCAGACACCAAAGCGCTGGAGCACAATGCTCCAAGTGGTGGAGTTTGCGTTAAATAACGCTGTACATGCCTCTCCAGGCTATACTCCGTTCTATGTCAACGGTCTCACCCACCCACGCGTTCCATTAAAGATACCACTGCGTGGTTCAGGGCTTGGTGGGGGAGAATTGGCCGATAGGCTTGCTGATATCAGCCCTGTTACCGTTCGGAAACATGTAAGCGATTTTCTCGCGACGCATTTAGTGTCTTAAGATATGTAAGGGATACGATGGCTGATAGCCAAGACAAACACAAAGAACAAGCAGATGCCAGAGGCAGAAGCTGTATTAATTCTTATATGGTTGGAGACCGAGTTTTACTAAACGCTAAAAACCTACCTACCAACTTGGTTTCCGCGGTCTTCTATACCAAATTGCGCCCGCGCTTTATTGGACCATTTATGGTCGTGGTCAAGAAGGGCCTAGCTTATACGCTACACCTTCCTAGCAAGCTGCGTACACACCCTGTGTTCTACGTTGGCTTGCTTAAGCCATCTCGGTACCTTCCCACGTGAATTGAAAGCGCTTGCGCCGAGACAGGCGGTCGTGCCGCAGATTGCTGCATCCTCACCAGGCTGTCCAGCTGGCCCTCTAAACGAGGGTGCTGACGCTCCAGCGTTGAAAGACGGTCCCGAGCCGCCTCAAAAGAGCTCTCAACCCGAGCAAGAACCTCACGAAGCAGTTGCACCTCGTGCCGTAGAGCATCAAATGCTTCCGCCGAAATTTCGCCCCCCCCTCCCACGCTGCTTGATGCGCGGGGGAACCTTCAATTTCATGTGGAGAAACTTTTAAAGCGACGTCGTCGTGAGGGTCAATACCAGTATCGGGTGAAGTGGCTAGGGTACCCCTCTTCTGAAACTCTTGGGAGTTCGAGGTACCTCTTTGGCAAGATTGCCCGTACGCCGTTGACGTTTTTGGCGCCAAGCGCAGGGTCAACTCGCGTCAAACGACGCTTCCCACCATTAAACGTGGGATTAGGTGGATCTATGCCTCAGTGCGGCTTCGATCCATGGTTGTACGGGCAACCGAAGCACTGAAATATCGGCTAGGCCTTTCTTCGTTATGTGGCATAAATGCCGAACGTAACTGGCCTTTGGCTTTAAGCTTAGCGAAATCGAAGCGAAGATTCAATTCCAAACGAACATTAGCCCTATTCGCAGACTCTCTGATTATCCAAATATTTCGAAGTCGGCGGGCTAGGTGGACCCAGTTCTCAATGATACTTCGTTTTCAATCCTTGTTTCGTTTGGAAACAAAACGATCGGAATTCCCCTCATGGCGGTTTCTAAGGTATATCCTCTCGGGCACTAGTTGCCACTTGGTTCTACGAACCCCTTAATCCCTTGAACTAGGATTCATTAAGCTTTCATAGCTTGTACGACTCCCTGAGTTGTTAAACATTAGCTCAATAGAATTAAGTGACTCTCTGAGTCTGAAAGTCTTCCTCTGACTTTAGGAGCGAGGTAGCTCCGCTACATTTATATCAAAACTATTTACCTGATTGCACGCCCCCCTGTGCTTGTGCTGTAACGAGGTGTATCGTACATGAAATTAACACTTAAAGGTTGCTGACTATTATATTATCTAAAAGGTAAATAACATTGGGAGGATATTTCTTTATATAGTAATGTTCAGAATTCTTATCCATAAATAGGTAAGGCCATTATACCTATTTATCCCGCAGACTAATCAACTGTAGATCTAAACAAAAGAGAGAGACAGATAGAAAAGATAAGATAAGATTTCAATTGCACGTTTAGTATTAGTTTATAATTAAGTTAGAGTTAACAGATAGAGAATAGAGATACTTAATTATATTAATACAGTTTTCATTTAACAGATAGAAAATAGAGATACTTAATTATATTAATACAGTTTTCATTTAACCTCTTCAAGCTAGTTGCCTTAAAGAGAAGTCTTCCTCTGCACCTACTAGTGTGGGTGAATATCGTAAGGCACCACTCGCAGCTGAAGCAGTGCGAAGTGGACTTGTACTGAAGCAGTACAAGTCGTAGTGCTCCGTTACACCTGGTAGCACTTTGTAGTACGTCCAAGGACCACATTTCCCTCATCTAACATGGACATGTTAGATGAAAGTGGGAATACGCATCACGTTTCCCGTGAAAGCTACTCCTTTTTAAGTGACATAGAAAGGAGTGCGGTCGAACGAATGAGTTCAACCGTAGGGAACGATGCCATCTTAGGCATGCTGTCCGGTTTGGACAGAGATGCCCTCCATTCGGCCATCGCCAAGTATCTACAACATGAACCTGACGAGGCGAAGGAGAAGGAGAAGGTAGCCTTGCTTAATCAGCAAGGCTCTCAACAGGCAGAACTGTTGTGGTTACAACAGGTACTGAACCCTGTACCTGGGATGACGCACACGCGTCGTCCGGAAACCTTAAAGATTGACATCTCTAAGCATAGGGTAGTCGAAGAAGACTCCCTCAAAAGATGGTTCATCGAGTTAAACGATACCATAAGGGCAAGCTAGTTCTTCATCGTATCGTCCTTCAAGACGACACGAGCTTGGAGGTCCAGAACCCTATGGACCTCTCTTATGTCGAAAGCGAGAAACCTCGCTTTTCGAACAATAAGCGATTGCAAAAATGCAATCGCTGCCAAAAGTTAGGACACTACGCTCATAAGTATAGTGCCCCACGCCTAGTACCGAGAGGTACTGAACGTAATTATGGACGAATACCAAAAAGGGCAACCGTTGCGGGCCCGGCGTTGTTGCGAAATCGCCACAGCGAGGCGGACCGCCAAAATACGGTCGGAGTCAGTAGGGGCGCAACGCCCCACTGATCCAGAAACCTCAAGAGAATTTGCAAATCTCTTGATGAAAGTTGCACCAGACACACAATCATTATGTGTCTCTGCACCTGGTGATGAGGTATCCTTCATCACCTTGAAGTTAAAAGTGACAAATGATTACTCACTTAGAGCCCTAGTAGACTATGGGACGTCGAATAACTTTATTCGTTGCCAGTCGCTAGAGGTTCGTAGGCTCAAATATGTTGAGCCTGACATCTCCTTAACGAGGATGACGGTGCGTCTAGCGACAAGCGCATCGATAACAGTGATGAAACGCGTAGTTAAATTTCACTACACGTAAAATATTTACAGTACGATAATGATTTTATCGTACTGGATTTGGATGACAAATTTGATGTTATCCTAGGTTACCTTGGATCGGAAAGTATGAGACAAAAATCAGCTGGCAGCATCGATATATTAAGATGCTTGTCACTTGTTTATCAGATGGCCATCTAATAAACGTCTTGGGGCGTCCACAACCGTGTGGGTGTACTACGAGTGAGTGCGATGGCCTCACTTATGGTCCTCGGAGATAGTCCTTTCATCGTATATACGGACCATAAGCCATTACGCACGGCCGTAATCATCCCACACCTCTCGCAAAGAATGGCGAGGTGGCTATCCCTCTTCCCGGAGTATAATTTCTCCGTGGAATATAAACCAGGACAACATCATGTCGTCGCTGATGCGTTATCACGCCGACCCGATTTCGAGTCGGCTGCGCACTACAACAGTAAAAATAATCCCTCTGTTGCAACACTCACTACGAGTATTCCGACATCAACCTTAGTTGATGACATAAAGAAAGCTTACCCAGAAGATAGGACCTTCTATGTTTGATGGATCATTTAATAAATCCATCTGATAAATCTTTTAAAAATTTACCGGCTATATATCGATCGTCATCCGATCGATACACAACACGTAACGGCTTATTGTATTACACAGCCGTTACCGGCAACACTCCACGTGTCGTCGTCCCAACTCACAATGATTTGCGCTTGCGCATCATGTATGAGTGTCACGATGCTCCAACATGTGGGCATCGTAGACGTGAGAAGACTTACCTCACAGTAAGTCGCGACTTTTACTGGCCCCGCAAGTATCAGTTCGTGCGCAAGTACATTCGTACTTGCGAGGTGTGTCAACGGGTGAAGCCTAACCCTTCATCCCGTGCACCTCTCCAACCTGTACCACTTCCGGCAGAATGTTGGCAGTCCGTATCTATGGAGTTCGTTTGGATTTCCCGAAGACGATCGCAAAAGCAATGGGATCCTTGTTTTTGTAGACAGATTCGGCAAGATGGTACATCTTGTTGCAGTACCAGAGTCGATCACGGCTCCGGGCTGTGCCCGTGTCTTTATCGACACGGTATTGAAACTCCACGGTTTATCCCGTGAATTGGTCTCGGATAGAGATCCACGGTTCACGGCGGAGCTTTGGCAATCCGTGTTCCAATCTCTCGGAACACGGCTGACTATGCCAACTTCTGATCATCCAGAGACAGATGGTCAGACGAAAAGCGTAAATCGCGTCCTCGACGAGATACTCCGAGGTTACGTCCAATCGTACCCGAATTGGAACGAGTTTTTACCGATGGTCGAATTCGCCATCAATAATTCGGTGCATGCGTCTACAACGAATACACCGTTCTTCGTGAATGGCTTGCGCCATCAACGCATACCCACCCAATTAGAGGGATCCTCTAGTTTTAGGGAGGGGACTCGCACGAGCAAAACCATTTCTGGCTCATGCTCATCACGCGTCAAAGTTACCAACGACGCGAATGACGTCATTGTTGAAGCTATCGACATCGAAGATGAGAAAGATCTCATGACAGTGCGCACAAGCGCACTGGAAAAGACAAACAAATGAGTCAGCAGAGGAATTTCTGCTGGCTCGAGAATGAGTAGTCCGTTTCGTACAGGATTCCATTGCTAAAGCAGGGAACCGTCACAAACGAAACGCAGACAAACATGGGAGAGCAAATGCTCTTTTATTTAAAATTAATGACCTAGTACTTCTCTCTGCGGTAAACTCACCAAATCGGTAGTCACTAATGTGGGTAGCAGTAAACTACTATTCAAGTTCATTGGGCCATTCCGTGTACTGCATCGCAGAGGCAATGCGTTCACAATAGAACTGTCACGTAGGGTTCGAACGTATCCTACGTTCTACGTTGGTCGGCTCCGCCCATACCATCAGGACGCGGTTTCTTCCGAGCACGGATCTGACCACCCTTTTCAAGAATCTCCAAAAGATTGTTGTGGTCACGAACCAGATTCTCATGCTGAATCTGGAGATTCTCATGTCGGGTTCGAAGATCCTCGAAATCGCGATAAGCGGACGAAAGCTCATCACGAAGAGCGTGATATTTCCGTTCGTACTCCAACATGGAGAACGCATCCTTCGAAAGGTCTTCCAACCGTTCAATATAGTGAGCCTGCACCGTCTGCTCCAACGAGCGACGCTTACCGCGCTCGTGATTAAGTCCCTCCTCCAATTCATGGAGGAAGTGATCGAGTTTGTCGATCTTCGACTCTAGATCCGACACTTGGGTCGGATCTAATTTTCCCTTTCCCGCCACACTCATTGGTGGATTCCCACGGTGGTCAACGTTTCCTTGTGGAACGTATTCAAAACCACCGTGATGTGAAGGGGCAGCGAACGAGTTATCTTGTTCGCTGGCGCGGTTATCCACCTTCACATGACAGCTGGGAGCCTCGTTCCCAGCCGGTTGTAGACGTTGAGGGCCTCGTTCGTCAGTATACCGAGACCCATCCGATGGTTTAGAAGGCCCATCGGAAAACAAGCACCCCTGGCGCTTGTAAATCGTTTGCAAAACGTCAATTGCATCGCGCATCTCGATAGAGGTGTAAGCACTTCCCCAGGGCGAAGAAAGGGAATAACATCCCCTTTCACCCGATTCGCGTTGTCGACACAACACGGACAGGGATCACCCCACATGAGGCATGGAAGTCTTGCCTCACGTGACAACCGATGCAACTTATACATTGCACCGGTTGGAGTTCGTTTCTCAAACTTAATGCGAATCGCGTTAAGTTTTTGAAGCCAGGCTTCGCGTCCAATGTTATAGACATTGCGAATGAACGCGCTCCAGGCTTGCATAAGCGAGACATTATCTCGCTTATTGTTGCCACTAAACCATCGATGCTTAAGAAAAGCATCGAGATTAAAAGCTTCCTCAGCGCGAAAGCTCTTCGCGCTGGGATCAAGGCGATGTAGCTTTGTCGCCATAAATAAAGGATCTTTGTTGTGAGAAGTAGTCTCTCCAGACAAGCTTATTTACATTTAATTCGATTATAAATAAATCAGTCTGAAAACTACATTCTACTTGGTAAGTGCGCACGAAGAGCCGGATTACTGCTCCCGTGACGACACTTAACTAAAGTACTTAGTGCGTTGGGTGAGGTCGCTAACGCCCCCACCACAACTACCTCACTGCACGCAAGAGAAGCAGGTTTAACCGCCTCCTCGCTGTGTTAGGGTGTGTGTTTAAGTAGAGCGTGGCCGCATTACGATGTGCCCGCCTACACTTGGTAGCACTTGAAATCCTTCCCACGACCCGCATCTCTGCGTGTGTACGTGAGGATGAGCCTCAATATTGATTGGGCTCATTTTCCCCACCTCTCCGAACATCATCGGGAGGTGGCAGGGCTAATGGCGCAGGGACTTGGTGAACAAGCCCTGGCCAGGCTCCTGGGTAGTCCTTCTGAGCATCATGTTGCTCAGTTGGAGCAGTTTGAGGCATTCGTGCTCGGACAGCGGAGGGCCGCGTCCGAGGCACAGAGCCATGCTGCGGTGGCGTCCGTCACTTAGACTCAGAATGAGCTGA
>NC_090610.1:13999749-14026518 GCF_004359215.1 Bremia lactucae
AGTCCTGTTCGTGGAGGGAGGAATCGGTCTGATAGCTTTTCGCCTTCACCGTCCCCCTCACCCGAACGACGCTCGACTCACAGTCGGCGTCACCATCGGTCTCCTTAACCAGATGGGGGTATGTGACCTCATTTGGGTCTACATACCGTTTCAGACGACCCACGTAAAATACGGGGTGCGTCTTCATATACGGGGGAAGGGTGAGCCTATAATTTAGGTCTCCAACCTCTTCAACCACCGTAAAGGGCCCAATGAAACGCGGCAACAACTTCGTAGTACCTCCAGGTAGTACAGAAATTGTATTTTTAGGTAGGGTAGCAGTACTTAATAGTACTTTCTCACCCACTCTAAAGCGTTCATTATTTTTGCGACCATTTCGGTCCGCATATTCTTTTTGCTTGTCCTGTGCGCTTGCCATTGCGTCACGGACTTTACGTGTGATGGCTAATCGCTCATCCACAAAGCGTTGAGCCTCGCTCACGCTTTTAGCATCAAACTCGCCTATGATACCGCCGAGAGGTCGGTCATAAGGCGTAGATTTATGGACCACTGTTAAACTGGCATGGTCACTAGGGCAAGTTTCAGTCGTTGAGATGAAACCCTCGCGGGTCATCGTCATATTGACGAAATTATGTCCCTCTTTCGCACCAAGCATATTGAGGGGCCCTCCCTCACTAAGACTCGGGCTGCGCACAACCGAGACTGGCGTCCGAGGATGGCGCAGTCCGTTTATATAAAACGGTGCCGCACCCGTACTGGCGTGGACACTGTTATTTATAGCGAGCTCCTCAACGTATTGATGTGCCCGACTTGGTCGCTGCCAATGAAAAGGAGCACTAGCTGAGGCCTCTTCGCTAGTCACAAATGGACTAGCAGAAGTAGCGTTGTGAGAAGAAACGGGGGGGGGGTACAGTACCACCCATGATTTCTTTCACACGCAAGCGGGCAAAAATATTTCGTTGTGACCGCTGCTTCATCGCATCGAATACGGATGAATGCGGCGCAAGAATTCCGCCTCGTATTGGTCGGCATTTCATTTGAACGCAACACGACCAGGATCGGATAAATACGCCCAAGCTATTTTTCCTGACCCTTCCATGATTTAAAGACGCCATAATAATTATATGCGTCTAGAAGGGCGCGCTCTAGGAGCGACGCTTTTGGCCCGTTTAAACGAGGCCATTTAGATGGAGGGGGCATCAGTGGTATGCCACCCGTCACATAGCCACGTTCAAAACAACTGGCTCGTGACACCGACTGAGCACGTTCACGTGTCGTCGGCGGAGCTTTAGGCTCCGAATCCTCTATGTCAGAACCATTATGGATTATAGACTGAGCATTAGGCGTTGTGGTTATACCCAACGGAGAAGCGGCTGTGCCTTTATGGGCAGCGCTCTCATTGCCTGTCGCTGCGCTATTCAGCGCAGACGACGAGACAGCATTCGTAAATGTTGCTCTCTCCATGTTGTGAGCCATGAGAGAAGTTTGGATGAGCAATAATGCGCCATTATCCTTCCTCATGAGCTCGTTGTCCGCATCACTACTATGAGGTGAAGGCAGCGGTGTCGACTCATTGTAATCGACAATGAGCGACGGATCCGCATCCTCACTGTTAAAGTGAAATAGATCCTTTAGCCCCATTAACGAGACAGCAGCAGTAGCTGTCGGCGGTTCGACTAAGGCATTGGACGCGGCCGGCGATTTAACGCGGCGCGTGCGCTTTGTGCGAGGTTGAGTGGGCGTCTTCGCAGACGACCCACCAACACTGCCCCTTTTAGGTGGCATCTTTAGCGCCGTGTATGAAAACACAGGTCGCTAGAGTGATTGAGAGAACTAGCGGCGCGTAAAGCGTCTTGCAGTTCCTTGCTAGTCTTTGACGAATTTAAATATAAATTCGATTTTTAAGGGGAGGATGGTGTAACGGGCTAAAGTTGCCCTAAAAATACACAGTCCCCGTTAAGTACTCTTGGTGTACTTAAGGGGATGGTCAGTTACTTAAATAAAGTAATTAGACCCAGCACTCGGGTGTGGTTCACATTTGTGACGAACCCTTGTGTATGTGATGCACAAAGGTGCATTCACATTAGGAGGGATGACGGCTTGCGTCATCCGTTACGCAAGGTATCTAGAAAAACACGCTCGCAATACAAATCAAGTGTTATCTATAGAGATGACATTTTGATTGGTAAAAATAGGTATTTATATTTAATGCGATTAAATATAAATCAGTCTGAACTTCTTCCTACTTGGTAATTGCGCACGAGGAGCCAGATTACCGCTCCCGTGACGACACTTTACTAAAGTACTTAGTGCGTTGGGTGAGGTCGCTAAGGCGCCCACCACAACTACCTCACTGCACGCAAGAGAAGCTGGTTTAACCGCTTCCTCGCTGTGATAGTGTGTGTGTCTAAGTAGAGCGTGGCCGCATTACGACGTGCCCGCCTACAGTCTTTCTCTGCACGTACTAGTGTACGTGAAGTGACGTGAGGCACCACTCGCACTGAGGCAGTGCGAAGTGGACTTGTACTGAAGCAGTACAAGTCAGTAGTGCCCCGTTACAGTCGGAGACTGAATTTTAGTAACCGCTAAAAACCTACCTTCGAACTTGGTCACTGCGGGCTTTTAAACCAAATAGCGCCCGCGCTTTTAAGGACCATTTATGGTCGTGCCCAAGAAGGGCCTAGCTTGTGCGCTAGACTTTTCTCGCAAGCTGCGTGTTCACCGTCGGCTCGCTTAAGCCATATCAGGATCCCTCCCACGTGGACTTAAAGGCACCGAGACAGGCGGCCATGCCGCAGATTGCTGTGTCCTCACCAGGATGTCCAGCTGGCCCTAAAAACGAGGTTGTTGACGTTTCAACGTTGATCGACGGTTTTGGACGGCGTTAAAAAAGCCTTTAATTGCCCTCGCGAAGAAGTTGCACCTCGTGATATAAAGCATCAAACGCTTCCTCCCAGATTTCGGCCCCCTCCCGCGTTGCTCGATGAGCGAGAGAATCTTCATTATCACCTGGAAAAGCTTCCAAAGCGACGCCGCCGCAAGGGCCAATACCAGTATCTGATAAAGTGGCTTAAATACCCCTCTTCGTGAAAACTACTGGGAGTTTGGGTACCCCTTCGGCAAGATTGCCCGTACGCCGTTGACGTTTTTGAGCGCTATTGCTATTCACTCAAATGCTGCGTAATGCTGTGAGAATTTCAAACGAGACAATGTATTGAATTAGTGCATTAGATACAACCGCTCAAAAGTTTAAGGAGCTGTAGTTTTTAGGCTTAATTTATCAGTGCATATAAGCGTTGTAGCGCTAAGTACGCTCTTTAATAAAAAATGCTCCGCGGCAGCGCTGGCGCGCTGCTGCTTCGTCGTTCGACGCGCTACATGTCGCTTCTAGGCTCAATCTTTGGAATTGGCGAGTTTGAAGTTGCCCGTAACTCCTCGTTGACCCGAAGTACGCGTAAGGAGCAGGCGTATAAATTGGCGCTGCTGGATGTAGGTGGTTCTGCTTCTGGGGCTTCATGGGATATCTCTGACGTTCTAATTCAATGGCAGTATGTGAGCATGAATTCGCACCCAAAATTTATGTTGCAGCAGATACTTGAGGATGAGACGCCATTTCTTATGGGCCACGTGTTGGTGGGTGCGAGCCAATGCCTCGCCCCGCTCATGCATCAAGACACGCTCGATGCGGCATCAAGACTCCACACGGCGAATGAAATTGCTCAAAAAGGTAAGAATAGTTTTTTAATTACTGCAGCAAACATTAATTAAAGCCTTGAACGATTGCAGCAAAACAGACAACGGCGAGCGAGAGAATGCACGTACTAGCGTTGAATGCTATGATATTCGGTCGCCAATCTGAGGCCGCTGCGATATACGAGACTATTTTGCAAAACGACTACACAGATTTACTTGCTCTGCGCTGTTGCTATGATATCTATCGTCTTATTGGGTATGTCAACGGGAAAGAAAATTAGTGTCGGTTGCTATTGTTTAACGTGATATTATATGCGCTATAGTGACTCGAAGAACATGCTGGCAACAATAAGGCGTCGACTTCCGTTTTGGTCGCCGAGCGACACGGGTTATAGTTTTTTGATCGGCATGCAGGCGTATGGATTGAAAGCTGTAGGACAATTAGATGCTGCCGAAGCATTGGCAGAAAAGGCGCTGTCGTTAAATGGAAACGATCGCTGGGCGTGTAAGCGATAGTGGGTTTTTATCGTCTGATACATGGAGCTCATTATATTTTGTGTAGTACACACAGTGTTGCACGTCCTAGAAGCACGAGGAAATGCAAACCACGGTGCAAGTTATGCAAATCAATACAAGGCACGATTTGACAACGGTGGACCACTAGAGTCACATCTCTATTACCAGTGGGCGCTGTATATGCTGGACTTGGGGCACTACGAACGCATTGAGAAGATGCTGGAGGTTTATATTTTTCCTAGCCAGCCTATAACTTCTCCCCATGCAGTGCCTACACTGTGCGACGCTACTCAGCTCTATTGGAGACTTCGTTTCGCGGGCCAGGATACGATAGAATTAGGCAAACAACTTTTGCAGAATTGGTCTGCTATATTGTCAATCAACGCGACGCCGAAATATTCTTCTCCATTGGCAAAAATTCTTCAATACGTAAGTTACTCGTCTATAGTTGCATTACGATCTAATTTACACTCTTTATGTATATTAGAGCATTTTGACATGCGTAAATCGTGTTGCTGCTCCGCCAATGAATCTTCTTACAGCAGAGCCTGCCGTGGACATTGATTCTTTGAAAGCAAAGCTTGACGTTACTCCGTTCCAATTTAGCTATTCTCCCCTGTCAGGTATTTATATTGTGATCGTTAAATGATACGAGGGAATTGAAGCCTTAGATCTATTGCAACATGGTAGGCGATCTGGAAAGGGTTTATACCAGCATTTGTCGAAGCTTTCAAGCTTTTTCTGAGGTTCGGCACTGTCGTTCGTCATGTAATTAAACGAAGCGGTTCATGGCGGCTGTCATTTCAATTTACATACAGGAGCGCTATGAAGAGGCTAGCCTTTTTCTGTTGCCGGTCCGTGGTAACCTAAGCTGTCTTGGTGGAACCGATGTGGACCTAGACCTGATTGAGCAACTACTCATTGAGTGGTACGTATATCTAGCTTTTTAATTTAAAAAAAAGTGGTCGGTAATGCTTTTTATACCGTGCAGTGCTAGTAAATGCGACGATTTGCGACTTGCTAAGCTTCTCCTTAACGAACGGTAAGATGATCGCTCTGGAGGCTGGCTTTTGTAATTGATAATGAATTTTCACTTCTTGCATTGCAGTATAAGTGCACGACCGCAGAGTGCTCAATGCTGGAAAACATTGTCGCGCTTGTCTGAAACCATGGGTGATACGTCGGCGGTGCGTGATGCGCAGGGCATGAGCTACGTGCTGGGACTTGGCCAAGGCGGCAACCGGACTTACTAGCCCGATCAGCAGTTGACAATTCAAATAGTGTTTTAAACAAATTTTTGATTATTCACATTCAATTTGCTGGCCTGAGTGAAAGAAACTCGAGAACGAGTCACAAATTCCCGCCTTAGTTTTCCTATACGTGCTTAAAATTCGCAAGAGAATTGCCAATAGACATTTCACAGTATTCTGACTAAAAACTTTAGCGCAACTAAAATATACTGCTCGCTTTTTTGTAGGTGTTCAAATTACCAATTATGGCATCCAAGCGCGTTTTACGCGCGTGCAAATTGCAGGGACTATCGCTCCATGCTGAAACGCTACAACGTCTCACGGAAGAACTTACCAAGTGCGCAAGCAATATTCTCACGCATTTGTCGTCGCTTCTGTGACGCAATTAGCTAGATCTTCCAATTGCTTGAAGCCAGTGAATAATTTCAGTGCTTGATCTGTGTCATATTTTATGGTTTTAGTGAGTCATCGCTTCAGCTCGAAGATGTTCTCTATGCTATCAAGAACAACATTGACCGTACTAAAAGTGCGTAAACGCTCAAGAATACTGTGACGACGAAGACTTAACATGTGAATACGGTTTTATATTATACAGTGACATCGTCAGTAGTAACTCTTGAAGCCCTCGAAAGCGCGTTAGATACGCTTTTGGTTCTGTCTACTGAAAATGAATACGAGAAGATCCAAGTATTTGACGCCTTTAATACGCCGAGACTGCACTTCAACAAGCACAATAATTCTTACGAGTTAAGAGTAGATTTCCATCGCCAACTCCAAGCCGGCTCAGAGTCGCGGATTCAGCTTTTAAGGAATAGGTTCCAATTTATAGATCTTCGGGTGAAGCGCAATAGGATGTTTGCGCGTCCATCGGCTGCAGTAGCGAACACCACCGATTACATTGAGGTAAACGAGCTTTTTTAACATGCAGACGTCCATTCAAAATGATTGTACTATGACTGAAGCTGTCGCGAATTGAATCACTTTTGGGTGTAAGCGGCGTGTGTCGCGTAATGGGCATGTTGGGTCAGGATGAGCGCAAGCGCTTTTATCTGGAGGATTTTACATCTCGAATTGTGATTGACTTGTCGAGCGCAGCTTACACGGATGGTCTTTTCACGATCAATTGCGTGGTATTAGCGGAAGGAGAAGTGGTTGATGATGTGCTTCATATCCAGGTAGAACGTCGGAGAGCGGTTCAAAGCATTGTCATTTAGCACAGGCTTAATATCAGCATCATTGTCCTAATGCTTCTGTATTTTTTTGTAAAGTCAATGGGATTTCCACCTCCAGAGACCAAAGAAGCGTCTCTGGAAGTCTTAGGCGGTATCGACCCACTTGGTGTAGAGGTTTCAGCTCAGCAACTGGAACAGATTCGAGCATTAGAAGAAAACGACCACTTTGCTACATTTATCGTACTATCCGACGTTCACTTGGACGATCCTCTCGTTATACGCAAGCTAGACGAGCTCTTTCAAGGCCTGGAAAGTGTACAGCCAACGCTATTTATTATAATGGGAAATTTCATGTCGACGTCCATTGGTGGAGGTACTGGATCTGATTCGATCCAGGATTTGCGCGAGTACTTGGAAGAGCTTGGGAATCTCATTTTAAAGTATACTGGTATTGCTGAAAACTCGCGCTTTCTTTTAGTGCCGGGACCAAACGATCCGGGCTCGTCGCGCGCATTCCCACGTCACCCGGTAAGCAGTAGTTCGGCATTTGCATTAAATGGGAAATCGAAAAACTGTAGCTTTTTTGGATTTTTGATATGTACAGCTCCCTGATCTTTGCACTTGCGAACTTCTTTGCAAGGTGCCAAATGTTATTTGCAGTACGAATCCATGCCGAATTCGCTACTACACTCAAGACATTGTGGTCTTTCGAGATGACCTGCAGCAAAAGATGCAACGGCATGCCATTTTGCCGCCTAAACCGAGTGAAAATGAAAAAGCCGTGACGAACAATGAGGGCGAAACGTTCGAGTCTGTCTCTCAGACAGATATAACCAAACATGTATGGCTCACTACATACTCAAATTGGTTGCGTTTTTTATTATTATGTGCCTTAAAATGCTTCTAGCTAGCGAAGACTCTCATTGACCAAGCGCACTTGTGTCCAATGCAACTGATGGTCAATCCAATTAATTGGGACTTTGACTCTTCGCTTCAACTTTTTCCAGTACCAGACGTGTTGATCTTGGGTGATTCGACGGAGCAATTTCAGCTAGGCTACTCTTCCGTCGGTATCTTCCACCCTGGACCATTCCATGCTGATTACTCTTTTGTCCTCTACCGCCCAAGCACTAATACCACTGAGTTCAGTCGTGTTTAGATAAGGTAGAGAATTGGGCATGTCTTATGTGTGCTTAACTTTTATCCAAGGCAAACCAACATTACCGAGTTCGATCCGGCGACTTTAAATTCGGTGGTACACAAATCTAACACCCTCTAGAATTCAATGATTCCTATCTTATCAAACGGGCCGGCGATATATCGGCACCTTACACCAAATTATACGTTTCATCAAGTTACGGCGTAAAAGGATAGCGAAAGGTAGTATTCACTTAGATAAGTCATTATGATTGTTGACCGTAAAGATGATGATGATTTTGTGCGTAAGTCGAAGACAGAACTTACATTATGAAATTGGTCATTGGTGCGGCTTTGAAACCACCTAAAACGACTAATTTTTTTCGTACAGTACGAAAATAGTGAGATCACGAACGATTTAGGCTGCAGTAATAATGCGCAATGATGAACAATGCGATTTTGATATTTGTCATGTACGAGTGCGTTTTTAGCCACCAAAATTAAACCTCGGTAAATTACCTTAAGCTCTAATTACAATTTAGATCCTAGGTTTCAAATGAGCAAAATTTAGAATCGACATTCGTTACAAGTGGTCAAGGCGAATTGTCGTGCTTGTAATAACATAATTTTAATATCATTTTTTTTAATATTTAAAATATCTCAAAGAATACATTTTTTAAAACAAAATTGGTAATTTTTTTTATCTAATTAAAATTTTATTTTAGGATGATAAAAAAAGTTTTCATAAAATTTCTTGGTTTGAAGCTTTAAATAAAATACAGGCAAGTGCAGGTAGTCGAATTCAAAAAGAACAATTAGAATTTAATAAATTTTAACATAAAGAACAAATGGAGCCCAAATAAAACCTTGTCGATTTAAGCTGGTGACATCTTCGAAAGAAAGCAGCGCAATTTTTGCTACAATTCTAAATGATGTTAAAATAACTATTTCACAGTACAGAGCGTTTCTGTAGGCGGGCGCTTCTAAAGAACCTTGCACTACAGCGCACACACCTTCAAGCACGGCGAGGAAGCGGTGTGCATGACGGTGTGTGCGTTGTAAGGTTTGACCGTCTTCTCTCACGCGCAATAAGGCAGCTGGCGTGTGTAACGAGGCACCCTTTGCTAGTACTGATAATAGTACTAGTCAACCTGTAACGGGCTAAAGTTGCCCCTATGTTACACAGTCCCCGTCAGTACACTTAGTGTACTTAAGGGGATGGTCAATTACTAAATAATAGTAATTAGACCCAACACTCGGGTGTTATTAAATATAAATCAGTCTGAAAACTACTTCCTACTTGGTAAGTGTGCACGAGGAGACGGATTACCGCTCCCGTGACGACACTTTACTTACGTATTTAGTGCGTTGATTGAGGTCGCTAACGCGCCCAGCACAACTACCTTACTGGACGCAAGAAAAGCTGGATAAACAGCTTCCTCGCTGTGCTAGGGTGTGTGTCTAAGTAGAGCGTGGCCGCATTACGACGTGCCCGCCTACAGATGGAGTTGGTACCTTTTGTATCATTTGCTCCCAATAAATCGATGTCTCTGCCTTTCAGCACCATTGTGGGAGTCTTAACCACTAAATTTATCACTACCGTTTTTTATAGGCAACCATCTCATTTGTAAAGTCCTGCACGCGAAGCTCATAATCTGAGTTGTGATTAAAACGGGATGACTTTTGCACAGAAGCAAAAAAATTCGATGATTGTGAGGACAACTGAATTAAAATTTATTTTTTAGTAACCGATACTTTTGGTTCACTCCTTAAGATATTGCCTATCCTAAATCTAGTTATTACTAAGTATCATCTCCTATTATGTCGCATATGTAAATTTAAACTAAAGAAAATGAATGGTTTAAAAGATCAATCGAAATGAGTGGTCAAGGGCCCCGCGAGTTGACTGGTCCTGACATCCTCCCCGATTTGATTTCACGTTGACGCTGATTAAAATCGGCGACGAGATCTTTCCAGAGGGAGCCATGGCTAATATTTTTCTCTTTTTCCCAGCTTACTTATTCCTTAGTTTCGCCATACCATTGTACGAGTCAGTATGGTTGACATTTGAATTGACTTTTCTTTAAGAGACGTACAACAACTTGAAGGTGATCCGCTGTGCCATTGTCCACGAATTTTGATGCTTTCGGTACGGACGACTTCGAAACTTTTCCAATGTCGATTCATATTTTGATAAAACATCAACATTAAAGGTTGAATTAATCCTATTCATACTTTGTAGTAACTTAAGCCTTGCCACATTAGAATTTGTCATTTGGATAATTTCGAATGGTTCCACCTTTCTTGCCGCAAACTTGGCTCTTGGTGCCCCCATATGTTTCGCAGCGTGTTTCAACGATATTCTGCGAGTATCGAGCATAACAAGATCTCCAACTTTAAATTCAACTTGATTCATCTGGCACTTTTGATCGCAATACTGCTTTTGCGAAGCTTGTGCTTCTTTTAAGAGATTTCTGCAAGCCTGATCGATGATCTTTGCTCGTTCTTCGACAAACACTTTTGCGTATACGTCAACTTTCTTTGGTTGACTATTCCAGCCCAGTGCCTTTTGCATGCAAGCGTTCCTGTCTTTTCGTATCTATTTCAAAGGGAGAGTATCCAGTGAATGCACTAACCAGTGTAGAGTGTGCATACTCTATGCTTCCCAAGTGTTCTATCTAGTCAGTGCCATGGTAAGATACCATCCATCTGAGAGCGTCTTCTACCACAAGGTTCTGGCCCTCGGTCTGTCCAGCGGCTTGAGTTCGATGAGCAGTTGTCATACTTAGACGAATTCCGATGATCGTCATCAAAGACTTCCAAAACATGAACGTGAACTTGCTATCTCGGTCACTGATGATAACTTCTGGAAGACCATGGTGTCGAACAACAGCATCAAATTTGTTTTGCTGTGGAGCATGCATCGTCCTTAACGTGCACTGCTGCGTACTTCGTGCGTTTGGAAAACTTATCGGCAACAGTTAGGATGGCATCAAATTTATTGGACACAGGAAGCCTCGCAATAAAGTCTATTGATACCACTTGCCAAGAAGCATCCGGTATTGGAATCCGTCTTTTTCGTTTATTATCATGTTTTCAACGTGCGCAGATTTCACAAGTTTTGACATATTCCTTGACGTCTTTCTGCAACGATTTTCAGTACTGCCACTGAGAAACTCGTAAGAATGTTCTGCGATTGCCCGGATGAGCAGCTATTGCCGAATCATGATATATCGATATTACTTTTGTTCGCAAATGGTTCTTGCTGGGCACGCAAAGACGTGTAAAGCTTATTTGATTTGCGCAAAGCAACAATTCCTCTTGCTTGACAAACAATCAACTTGTTTTGGAGCCTTTCTGTGCTTATTTAAACTCGGCATCTCTGACGCAACCTTGTTGAAGTAGCTTACGAACTTATGCTGACAACTCGACATACGATGCTGTCATTAAGAAGGCAACTTGCAGAGCCACAGCCTCCTTCCGGGGCAGAGTTGGCACCGAAGGCAAACAAAGTAAACGTGTACCTTATGGTTGGCAACTATAATCGGACTTATGAAAGTGGATATTGTTCACGGCAGAATCATCAGGCCGGCGCGAAAGCGCATCAGCTACGACGCTTAAAGCACCATTAGTGTGATGTATAGTAAACGTTTATTGAGCGAAGGTGGTCAAGTATCGAGCCAACTTCGGCGAGACTTTCGGATGATGAAGCAGCCGAAAGCAGGCGCTATCGTCCGTGAAGATCTCAAAATGATAGCCATAAAGGTAATGACGCCATTTGTCTAACCCAGTTCTTGATTGCAAATAGCTCCTTTTCGTGAGCAGGCCAATAAATCTCATGGACTCCAAGCTTCTTTGAATAAAACGCTACTGGATGGTCTTGTCCATTGAGAAATTGTGATATAACACCTCCAATACACAACCCTGATGAATTTGTAGTGAAAACAAACGGGCGTGAAAAGTTGGGCAAAGTCAGCACAGATAAGGCTTGTAAGGCAGGCTTCAGCCTTACGAAGGAACCGTCTTGTTTGCATTCCAGACCCATAGAGTATCTTTCTTTAGGAGATAACTCAACGGCAGAACTATGTGCGCACGATGATGAGTAAAGCGGCGATAATAACCAGCAAGACCAAGAAAACTTTGCAATTTCTTTATAGAGGTAGGTGGTGGCCACTTCGCGATTGCTTCCGTCTTTGTATTATCAACAAATAATCATTTGCCAGAAACAGTGCGCCCCAAAAAGCTGACCTCTTGACGCGAAGAGTGTTTCCTTGCGAAATACGTCGAACACAGCATCGAAGCAACACTGGATTCTGACTTGTCCAGATAGCGCACTTCCGCCCTTTATCTTTTCTTCTCCGCCGCGGCCGTACAGCTGTTGGACACATCGTTCTAACTACGCACGCAACAGCATCAAAAATTTCATGGGATGGTAAGACGGTGGCGGCATGCTGCTTGAGGAGGAGCGTCAGGTGCGCCTTGGCGAAAACGCCATCGTTGCGGTTATCGCTTTCGCGTTATTCTGGGCCAATTTTGGATTATCGTGGTGCATTTCCAATCGCCGCGTGTCAGAATTTCAGGTTTCGCCACAGCCTAGAAGGCCGACTGGTGTTCAAGGTGAGTTGGCTGCACGAGGTAGCCGAAGTTGGGCTCACGTAAGGCTGCATGAACATAAAATCAGAGTAAACAAGACCGTCCACGCAATTTTCATCGTGGTTGGCGTTGCCTATGCTCTGGCGGATATTACACGATAGCAAGATGGCCAAGATGTTCGTCATAAGAGACGGAAAATATGCAGATATCATTCAAATATACCACAGCAAATGGGAACTTTCCAAAAAGTACACGCATCAAGCGCGACCAAATGCCAGGCATTCCAGCAAGACCCATCGGAGCAACGCACCACTGATATGACTCATTTGATGTACGAAACGCAGTGTACATCTTGCTATCCGGATGGATACGCATCTGATAGTACCCATTAGCTAAGTCAATGACTGTGAAATAGCTCATACCTTGCATCTTATCAAATAATTCATCGATTCGCGGCAAAGGTATTTTAGGGACGACTGACTTTGAGTTGACGTAACGAAAGTCAATCACCCAACGGAGCAAAACGTTTGCGTTTCCGGATCGAATCCGTTCCGAACGAGATACACTCGTACCAGGTTTTGGGTCCTTTTTAGGAATACCAAAGATGTTTGATACCCAAGGCGAGTCTGAAAGCTCGATCCATCCGCGGGAAAGGTTCTCATCGACAAACTTCTGTAAAGCATTTTGTTCAACTTGTGAAAGTCGAAACGGCGGACGATTACTCGGTTGCGCACCGGGTTGCATATTAATTTCAAATTCAACTGACCGATTAGGAGGCAATGAATTCGGTAACTTTTCCGGAAATACATCTTTATAGGAATCCAGTGAAGACTTCAACCGTTTTTCCCGAGGTTTTGTAGATTCCGATTCTTGATAAATGTTGACCCGATAGACATCTTCGTATTTTGATGTCTTCAATTTCCTTGAAAAGTCGGCAGAGGAAATAATGACCGGTTCAAAAACCTCATCCTGTGGTATGTTACCACTTTTGAACGAAACTTGATGAGTACGCCAATTTATGATTGGCTCGTGCGCAGTAAACCAATGCTTACCCCAGAATTACATCTTGGGAATTGCTCATTGGCCACTCAATGACCGGAATGTCAGAAAATTAATTACCATCAAAGAAGATATTTGCGACTCCTTGCTTCACCCTCTTTTGGTGGTATTAGTGCGGTCGAAACGAGTGACTTGAATTGCCACTTCAGACGTGACGCGTTGCAGCAACTCCGGCTTCACCACATTGCATGTGGCGCCAGAATCGAGCATTATTTTAACAGCACGATCGTCAAGATGACCCTTTTTGACGATCAAATCTTTTCCCGAGAAGGAATCAAAGTCAGCTTCACTTAGTGTTGTGATAGTTTTATTTGACACAGTCGCGATGGTTTCTTCTTTGACTGACTCATTCTCGAAATAGTTGACGTTTGCACGATCGCGACGATATCCGTTGCCGCGACTATTTTGCTGGTTCCTGCGCTTGTAACACTGCTGAATCGTGTGCCCCAGTTTTTTGCAGTACACACACTTTGGTTTATTTGGACGTCGGTTATGGACGCGAAAAGACCTATGAAATGGCCGAGCATTGTCGATTTCCATCAGCTCTGGCTCATTGTTTAATTCTCTGGCCACATTTGGTGGACCAGGACGAGGGGTTGTCGCGATATGGTCATTATAACCAACCGAATGTGCGCGTTCAAAGTCGAGCGCCACAGTAATAGCCTCCGACAGTGTATTTCCCCGTCGGTATTGAATTTCTTCTTGCGTTCTCGTTTTTAATCCTCGTTGAAAATAGATAATTTGGTCTGTCTCAGTCATGTCCTCAACTTGCGAAATAATGTGTCGAAATTTCGCAATGTAGTTCATTAAGCCTTTGCAACTGGCTTGTCTCAGCCGATGCAGGTCGTCTCGAAGACGTTGCTGTAGATCCGCAGGAACAAATTCCTTTTCCACTGATAGAAAAAACTCGTCGACTGAGTGAATTTCTGATTGATGCAGCAAGAACCATTTTGCTGCTGGTCCTCGCAATGAACTTCCTAGTACGGCAAGTACTTGAGGAGCCATTGCGTCTTCTCTCCACTTCGTACCGCGCGCAATAAAATATTGCTGTACTTGCGCGTAATAAAGTCGAACCGACTCTTCACTCCTTCCGCTATACGTCGGTATTCTTAGCCCGTCCACCTTAAGCCCACCTTCCTTTTGGGAGTTAGCCAAGGATTTGATCAATTCTTGTTGTTGCTGTAGCATATGCATCATTTGCTGCATAGGCTCGGCGTTTGAGGGTTGGCCCATAATGGAAGAAGATGTGTTCGGAACTTTTAAAAGACTTAGTTGTTTAGTTTATTTATGTCTATTAAGTGAAACCGAAGATCCTTTAAGATGGTGCGCTCGACTTCTTCCAAAAGCGCGTCTACTTCGTGTAGCGGAGCTGATAAGGTGGACCCTTGTTTGGGCAGGCAGGCTTTCTCCTTGGTGAGTTGCTTTGCTAAGATCTTTGCAATGCGCCGAGTCTTTTGTAAAGACGCAAGCAGATCGTTCGCAGTGTTTGCAGACTTCTCACCGTACTCAAAGAGGAAAGCTTTACTGCAGTAGGCGGCATTTGCGTATTATTTTTGTCTTCTTGTTCATATAACTCAACGATTATTTTTGCCTTGGGTGTAATGGGTTATTTGTTGCTCCTATCTGAATGTCTTAATGTTTTACCAAAGCGGGTCCCAACCTAGATTGATAGGCGCTAATTGCCAGGTGTACGCTTCGGAAGAGTGTATACTGGAATTATGCCTGGAAACTGTTTCTCAGCGGTTCGACAGTGTTGGATCAGTTGTTTGCGGGAAATTCCCATGGTTTAAGAGTACCTTACTGGCTGCTATTGGAGTCCATGAAGTCGTTGGGTGAATTATCGAGCGGTTTGCGTAGAGTCGATCGGACGGTGTAGAAGCGTTGAGACGGCTGAATGCGGATTCGGTTAATTTGCTAGTATGCTTTTCGTCTTTTGATGGATATTAAAATTTAGATCGAGGCCTGCACAACTATTCGTAACCTGCCTCCTTTGTCAAAGCATAATAAAGACTTGGAGGACAGACGATGGGGCAAAGGTCGCAACAGACACTCGTTGGTATTTCTTTACAAGACCACGTACTACAAGCGCAGGCTCTTTGCTTATAACGAGGCAGATTGGGCATTAGTATTTGAAGTTGTGCTGTGAACTGACTTGTTCTTCATTCAACCTCTCGCTTCACTACGCAAGTTGTCGCGTAGGAAGAAGGGACAATTTAGGGTTTCAATGTGTAAAGGTACCCCTAAAGAGCCATATATAACAGCCAATACAAGTACAGCCGCTGACTCGGAATTAAGTGATCCTTGGTTTAAAGATTGCTCAAAGCAAGAGCTCTCGAGCAAGGGGAGTCCGCTCAATACTGCTAGCATCTTGTCAATCGCGACAATCTGGTGGATGCATCCTCTTATGAAGCGCGGCTACAAGGCTCCATTATACGAAAAAAGCGTATGGGATCTCCCGACGCTAGACCAAGCCCGTCCTCTCCAAATCAAGTTTGACAAGTTTATCGCTGCCGAGGCCGAACGAAGCGCAATGGACAACCCAAACGTCCTAATGTAAATCGTGCGATCTAAAAAGTGTCAAAGACACGTGAGTCGGTCGACTCGTACTTAATCGAAATCCACAAATGTTTTTGCTGAAATTGAGCAGTTAGCCTTTTCGCCGTCGTATATAGTTCCTGGTATTGAGCCATCGCCTGATAAAATGCTACAAGGTCGTCTCTTTTCGTATCAAGATACGCAACGCTACCGACTGGGTGTGCATTATAATCAGCTTCCAGTTAATCGTCCTTTGTTTGAACCACAGACCTACCAGCGAGATGGCTTGATGACTATGAATGGCAACATGCATGGAACAAGCAAGTATTTTCCGCATAGCAAGAAAGGCCCATAAGAAAATAAAACGCCCCGCTTTCGCACTTATGAGGGTGACCACGCAACTGTGGACAAGTATTCCACCTACGATGACGACAATTATTCGCAAGTTGGCATCTTTTACAATAAAGCTTTGGACATGGCTGGACGCGAGCGTCTGACTGACAATATCGCTAGCTCGCTCGTCAACGCGTCTGCACCCGTGCAGGCACGCGCAATTGAAATTTCATCAAAGTGTGACCCGCACTATGGGCGCCGTGTGCAGGAAAGATCCAGGAAATGACGGTGCAAAAGGAAAGCGACAAACCCAATCCTCTACCAGCCGCATCGGATCTGAATCCGCCAAGGAAGCCACTTACTCCGGCACCGCCGTGCGCGGAGATGGCTCCACGTCTATAGACATATTTTTATATTCCTGTAGCCATTTCAGTGATATCGCCGCTTTTTATTGGATAAGAAACGCAGAATCAGATAGAGCTACCATAAAAATGCGCAAAAAATGGTATTTTGGGGGTGACAACCTAAATTGATAACGAACTGACTATTCAATACGAATGATTCGTACAAATAGTGACTTCTGTAGCCAAGTTTCTTTTTTTAACAAATCTTTCAATAAATTTTCACTCACCCTTCTTCGCGTTGGCACGATGCCCGAGTCTGTTCAACGTCGCATCGTTTCGGAACTTGATATGAATTCGATGCGGCGCATAAGCGACGCGCTCCTACTTGCCCAGAATCGCGTCCGTCGTGCTACAGACCGCGCTAAGCAGTCCAAACAGTTCGTGTAACGGGCTTAAGTTGCCCTAATGTTACACAGTCCCCGTTAAGAACATTTGGTGTACTTAAGGGGATGGCCAATTACTAAATAATAGTAATTAGACCCAACACTCGGGTGTGGTGCACATTTGTGACCAACCNTTTAGATCGAGGCCTGCACAACTATTCGTAACCTGCCTCCTTTGTCAAAGCATAATAAAGACTTGGAGGACAGACGATGGGGCAAAGGTCGCAACAGACACTCGTTGGTATTTCTTTACAAGACCACGTACTACAAGCGCAGGCTCTTTGCTTATAACGAGGCAGATTGGGCATTAGTATTTGAAGTTGTGCTGTGAACTGACTTGTTCTTCATTCAACCTCTCGCTTCACTACGCAATTTGTCGCGTAGGAAGAAGGGACAATTTAGGGTTTCAATGTGTAAAGGTACCCCTAAAGAGCCATATATAACAGCCAATACAAGTACAGCCGCTGACTCGGAATTAAGTGATCCTTGGTTTAAAGATTGCTCAAAGCAAGAGCTCTCGAGCATGGGGAGTCCGCTTAATACTGCTAGCATCTTGTCAATCGCGACAATCTGGTGGATGCATCCTCTTCTGAAGCGCGGCTACAAGGCTCCATTATACGAAAAAAGCGTATGGGATCTCCCGACGCTAGACCAAGCTCGTCCTCTCCAAATCAAGTTTGACAAGTTTATCGCTGCCGAGGCCGAACGAAGCGCAATGGACAACCCAAACGTCCTAATGTAAATCGTGCGATCTGAAAAGTGTCAAAGACACGTGAGTCGGTCGACTCGTACTTAATCGAAATCCACGATTTTTTTTGCTGAAATTGAGCAGTTAGCCTTTTCGCCGTCGTATATAGTTCCTGGTATTGAGCCATCGCCTGATAAGATGCTACAAGGTCGTCTCTTTTCGTATCAAGATACGCAACGCTACCGACTGGGTGTGCATTATAATCAGCTTCCAGTTAATCGTCCTTTGTTTGAACCACAGACCTACCAGCGAGATGGCTTGATGACTATGAATGGCAACATGCATGGAACAAGCAATTATTTTCCGCATAGCAAGAAAGGCCCATAAGAAAATAGAACGCTCTGCTTTCGCACTTATGAGGGTGACCACGCAACTGTGGACAAGTATTCCACCTACGATGACGACAATTATTCGCAAGTTGGCATCTTTTACATTAAAGCTTTGGACATGGCTGGACGCGAGCGTCTGACTGACAATATCGCTAGCTCGCTCGTCAACGCGTCTGCACCCGTGCAGGCACGCGCGATTGAAATTTTTTCAAAGTGTGACCCGCACTATGGGCGCCGTGTGTAGGAAAGATCCAGGAAATGACGGTGCAAAAGGAAATCGACAAACCCGATCCTCTACCAGCCGCATCGGATCTGAATCCGCCAAGGAAGCCATTTACTCCGGCACCGCCGTGCGCGGAGATGGCTCCACGTCTATAGACATATTTTTATATTCTTGTAGCCATTTCAGTGATATCGCCGCTTTTTATTGGATAAGAAACGCAGAATCAGATAGAGCTACCATAAAAATGCGCAAAAAATGGTATTTTGGGGTGACAACCTAAATTGATAACGAACTGACTATTCCATACGAATGATTCGTACAAATAGTGACTTCTGTAGCCAAGTTTCTTTTTTAACAAATCTTTCAATAAATTTTCACTCACCCTTCTTCGCGTTGGCACGATGCCCGAGTCTGTTCATCGTCGCATCGTTTCGGAACTTGATATGAATTCGATGCGGCGCATAAGCGACGCGCTCCTACTTGCCCAGAATCGCGTCCGTCGTGCTACAGACCGCGCTAATCAGTCCGAACAGTTCGTGTAACGGGCTAAGTTGCCCTAATGTTACACAGTCCCCGTTAAGAACATTTGGTGTACTTAAGGGGATGGTCTATTACTAAATAATAGTAATTATACCCAACACTCGGGTGTGGTGCACATTTGTGACCAACCCTTGTGGATGTGATGCACATGGGTGCATTCACATTAGGAGGGATGACGCCCAGCATCATCCGTGATGACGGCTAGCGTCATCTGTTACGAGGTATCTATAAAGATACGCTCGCAATACATATTAAATGATATCTATACAGATAACATTTGGTAAAAATAGGTATTTGTATTTAATTCTATTAAATATAAATCAGTCTGAAAACTACTTCCTACTTGGTAAGTGCGCACGAGGAGACGGATTACCGCTCCCGTGACGACACTTTACCAGAGTTCTTAGTGTGTTGGGTGAGGTCGCTTGCGCGCCCACCACAACTACCTCACTGCACGCAAGAGAAGCAGGTTTAACCGCTTCCTCGCTGTGCTAGGGTGTGTGCCTAAGTAGAGCGTGGCCGCATTACGACGTGCCCGCCTACACTCGGTAGCACTTGAAATCCTTCCCACGACCCGCATCTCTGCGTGTGTACGTGAGGATGAGCCTCAATATTGATTGGGCTCATTTTCCCCACCTCTCCGAACATCATCGGGAGGTGGCAGGGCTAATGGCGCAGGGACTTGGTGAACAAGCCCTGGCCAGGCTCCTGGGTAGTCCTCCTGAGCAACATGTTGCTCAGTTGGAGCAGTTTGAGGCATTCGTGCTCGGACAGCGGAGGGCCGCGTCCGAGGCACAGAGCCATGCTGCGGCGGAGTCCGTCACTCAGACTCAGGATGAGCTGAGGCATGAGCAGGCTCGGAGCGAGGCTCTCAACAGGACTGTTGAGATGCTCTCTGCCCGGCCGCATCAGCCGAGGCCCATTCGGATGGACCCGCCCAAGTTCGATGGAACTGCGGCGCACACGATTGTCCACTGGCTTTTAGCCGTGGAGCAATGTGGTGTCGCCCAGCTCATCGAGGACGACAGCCGGATGGTGTCGTACGCTATGTCGCATCTGCGCGGTAAGGCCTCAGAGTGGGCTTACTCGGCGCTTATGGCGGACAGAAAAGCGTTCCCCTCATGGGCGATCTTTAAGGATAAGATTCGCGCCATGTACCAGCCGCCGAACAACGAAGTGTTGCTTCAGGCGCGCTTCTTTGGGGCGCGACAGGCGAAGCGATCTCTGCAAGAGTATGTGCAAGAGATGCGCTCGCTGTCCGCATCCATAACCGTAGGTCCGATTCCGGAGCACATTAAGGTGCCCACGTTTATGAACGGACTACGGCATGGCCCATCGCGACAGGCCCTTTTCAGAAAGGTGCCGTCGACGATGGAAGAGGCAATCCAAATTGCCTTAGTTGAGGAGCAATCCTACAACAGTGCCTCGGCGACAGCTTGGTATAAGCCGTCGGCCGAGAGGACAGATGCCACTCCTATGGAGTTGGGCAATGCAGACGTGGTCTGTTTTAAATGCGGCAAGCGCGGCCATATGATGGCTCGCTGCTATGCCAGGGTCCCTGTAGGGCAAAGACGCCCAGCAAGAGAACTCCCTTTCCAAAGGGCGATTGCAAGAACCAGCGTGCGCGACGCATGAGTTATACATCGACCACTAAGGGGTCGGGAAATGCAGGAGCGTAGTAGGGGCGGGATGCCCCACTGACACGGACTCTGAAGCTACCCGTAAGTTCCGAGTTGTGGAACAAATGGGAAGCATAGTCCCTGAGGTCTCGAAATTTCGGACCTCAACTCTGCTGGTCTATAGTGCTCAAGAAAGAGGCTATGACCAGGTGATGACCCTCCTAGTAGATTCGGGTGCATCACAAATTTTGTGAAACTCGCGGCTCTAAGAAATAAGAAAGAGACCAGCGATGTTTGAGTCGCTTTGCCAGGATGGCAAGCGAGACGAGGCGACAGTTCGTTTAGCGAACGGCGCGCTCGTTAAGTCTGAGGGAGTTCAGGTAGAACTCGCCTTCAGCTTTAGTGGCTTCTCTTGTAAAGATAAGTTCACAGTGCTAGGTATGGAGAGTCAGTATGACCTCATCCTAGGCATGCCATGGTTGGCAAAACACCAACCATGGAAAGACTGGCGTACACGCACAGTTGCGAGCTCTACGCAGGGCACCGGAAAGGATGTGCTACTGCGAGAGGCATATGCAACTGATGTCGTGTCGAACACAGTTGAGGGTGCGTTGACGGGATGTCAAACGTCACCAATTCCTACCCAGCTCGTGGAGACTGGGGTAGTGAGAAGGACGATGACCAGTAGTCATGCTTCCGAATGTCCTGCACAGAGCCGAGAACCTGTGGCAGTAGACGGCGAGCTGACAGGAAGTCAAGCGTCGCATAAATCGGCACAGTGCCTAGAGCCTGGTGCGGTTGGAAGGGGTGCGTTAGCCAGGAGTGCAACGGCACCCGCTTCCCAGAAAAAGGTCGTGGTGACTCGAAGAACGAGTACCCGACAGATTAGGACGTTCTAAGGCACGTCTAAACGAGTGACCTTTAAATCAGTCTCTAATAAAGAGGACAAACCTTTGAACGAGGTGTTCGAGGCCGTCAAAGACGAAATTTCGGAGGCATCCTCAGTTGAGCTGCTCCGGCAAGTCTGTAAATCTGCCGAGGAGTTAATAAATCTCCCAGAGACGTCGTGGGATCTGTTCCTTGCCGAATTAAAGGAGGGAAAGATCCACGAAATAGTCGCACCAGTTCCAGAAGAGAACTTGGTTGACTGTTGCTCGTCGTCCACAATGGACGAGAGCGTCCTTAGAAACGGACAAAAATAAATGGTTTGCTGCTCATGGATGGGATGCCTTGAGAGACAGTCCGTTCTTTGAGGTTCTGTGGAAAAAACGCGATGTGTTCCCAGGAAAAGTGCCGAGCCGCCTACTAGCAGATAGGGGCATCGAGCACGAGATAGACCTCGAACCTGGCACCAAGTATTGTGTGACCAGGCAATGGCCGTTGCCGAAAGAACAAGTCGATTATATCGATGAGTTCTTCGACAAGCGAGCCAAGGCGGGACATGTGCGTGAGAGCAAATCGCCTCACTGCAGGCTGACCTTTTGTGTGCGTAAAGCCACAGGTGGATGGCACGTGGTTCATGTTTACTATAAGCTGAACATGGCGACCATACCGGCGCAAACGCCAATTCCGCGGAAAGATGTCTTGTTGAACTCCATGGAAAGTCAACTATCTTTTCCGCGTTGGATTTGAAGGATGGCTACTATCAGGTACTCATGAGAGAGTCCAATGTAGCCAAAACGGCAGTAAGCACCCCAAGCGGTATGCTTTGGGAGTGGCTTGTGATGCCCTGAGGTTTGAAAAACGCACCAGCGACATTTAACCTAGTGGCGGTTTACGTAATGCGTCAGCACCGTGCTTACGCACCGCATTAATATGACAATGTATTCGTGCAGAGTAGGTCCGAGGACGGGCTGCGCGCAATAGAGTCGCACAAGCGTCATTTAGACGCTGTGTTGCAGACTTAAAAGGACGCCTAATGGTACGTTAACTTGCAAAAGTGCGTCAAAGGGGTTCCCGAGATACCTGTGCTGGGCTGCATCGTGGGTACACATGGTGTACGAGCAGACCCAGACAAGGTAAAATCGGTAAAGGAATGGCCAATCTCACGGTATGTGAAGGATTTGCGCCAACTCATAGGGCTCGCTAATTACTTACATAAGTAAAGCAAGAATTATGCTGAGCAACTAAACCATTATCTGACCTTTTTAAAAAGGACACAGAATGATTTGGGTAAATGAACAAGAAGATGCGTTCACAACAGTAAAGCAATATTTTGTTGAGGCACCGGTCTTGGCATTTTCAGACGCGGATAAGCTATTTTGCGTCGTCTGTGATGGAAGCAATTTCGCAATCGGTAGCGCGCTCCTGCAGAAACAGCGTTGACCGTGTCATCTCTTATCAATTCCGGCTATGAAAGGCCGCGGAACTGAATTACCCCGTGCATGAAAAACAGCTACTTTCAATAAAGTATGCTCTTGTCAAGTTTCGGGTGCACCTATTGGGCACCGAACCATTTGTACTTGATGCAGATCACGCATCACTGCGGACTGCAATAAACCCACCGCACCTCTCGCCTAGAATGGCTAGATGGCTCACATTCTTCTCTCAATTCACTTTCAAAGTTGATTATAAGCCGGGTAAGTCGAATGTCTTGGCTGACGTTTTATCGCGCGGACCAGACTTCGAGGTAAGACACCAGGAAAGTGTGTCTAGTGCTACCAAGTGTACGCGGACACGTCTTTATGCGGCAACGCTCTGCTTAAGCTCACACCCTAGCACAGCGAGAAAGCGGTTTGACCGTCTAGTCTCGCGTGTTGTGAGGTTGTTGTGGTAGGCGCGTTAGCGACCTCACCCAACGCACTAAGTACTCTGGTATACGTGTCGTCACGGGAGCGGTAATCCGGCTCCTCGTGCGCCCTTACCAAGTAGGAAGTAGCTTCAGACTGATTAATATTTAATCGTAATAAATATAAATACCTATTTTAACCAATTATAAAATGTAATCACTCTGTAGCGAACATTAATATGTATTGCGAGCGTATCTTTCTAGATACCTCGTGAAACGGATGCCGCTAGCCGTCATCCTTCCTAATGTGAATGCACCTATGTGCATCACATACACAAGGGTGGGTCACAATGTGAACCACACTCAAGTGGTGAATCTAATTACTTACTTAATTACTTTATTTAAGTAATTGACCATCCCCTTAAGTATACCAAGTGTACTTGACGGGGACTGTGTAACATCAGGATAACTTTAGCCCATTACAGGTTGACTCAAACTTAGTCAACCTAACAGCAGAACTGTTGTTTCATTGTTCAAATACGGTAATATTGTAAATTATAGTAACGATTATTTAATAATAACTTCTCAGTTATTTCTCATCTAGGAAATAATAATATTCATTCCTGTTTTGGAAGTAAATTTGTGTCATGTTACATTCGAGCCACGTGATGTCTTTTAGCGAGAGATAGGCTTTAGATCACAAGGTATGATAAGCATCAGTTGTGGAGAGCATAACATAGGGAGCGTTAGAACACAAAATTCTTTCCTCGAAGATAAATTCAGCGATAATCCAGGTTGCCTCACATGCGGTCAGTTGGTTTTATTCCTACAAGCTGAAGACCACGACGCAGCACGGCATCAGTTGCAGCACATAGTAACAATCGACTGTCCTGACGAGGGTCTTGAAGTACTCGACATTTCTCATAAAAACTGTGAAAGTGGCCAGCCACACGAAAAAGATAGTCGCACAAGATGTGAGGGTAGAGATGAATCATAGCGGCCTCAACTTCATCGTGAAATTGAGAAAGAAGCAACGCCAAGGCCCGCTCAGAGGGGTGCCAATCAAGTGATGCCTGAGCCAACAACTCTTGAGCTGCTAAAGTGTCGCTTGAGAGTCCTACTATCGATTCCCAAGACGTCTGGGCATTCTCCAAACCACTGGCCTTGCGTAAAATGCCCTGCAATCTCGCAGACGCATACATGAGATACACGCCCGTGTTTCCTTTGAGGTTAAGTACATTGCTCATAACGAATTTGTAATTTCGCTCGCGCTGCTGAGCGAGTTCAAAGTAGCGCACTGCTGCATCTCCAATCACGCGGTTCTGCGCATCAATCTGCTCTTTTGTCAGAAGAAGTTCGGTAGCGACGGTGCTAGTGGTTGCAGAAGCTAAAGATTGTTTCGAACACTCTGCGACCGCACCATCAAGCAGATCTTCTAAATAATCAAAAGCTCCGTTACGTGAGCTTAGTTTTGTACCATTGTTCCCAAGCACCAAGCCAAACGGGGCATGTGTCAACTTCACATTCTCTTTCTTTAGTCGTTTATCCCACTTCGCTTGTCGCACAGCAGCGAACAAGTGCTTAAAGTGAAGGTGCTGGCTTTGGTCTGTCACGTAAACAATCTCGTCGTACAGAATTGGGTCTACCCCTGGAAAGCCATGAATTCGATAGTAGAGACAAGTAAGATCTATTGTCGCATACAAATAGCCGCCATCGCTTTTGCGAAGCAGCATCGGCGGCTTGTCCGGACCGTCAAGGAAAATGCCTAATGCTCCTCGTGATTCGACTGCTAAGCCATTGTCTTTCATCTTTTGAACAATAACAGGTACGAACGGCATGTACGTGGACTCGCCACGCTCCTGTACGTGAACTCCAAGTCGTTTAAAAATGCGCTGATAGGCTACCCGGCTCACCTGACACGCACGTTCCCACGTCCTACGGATGTCTGGGTCTACTCCGGTATCGGAACCAAGTCGTTGCAGCTGAAGAACAACATCCTTTACCTTGTGCTTGAACTCCGCATCCACCTCACTTTGCATCTTGCCCAACTCGTAATATTTGCCCATTTGCGCATCTGTAAGGGTTTCTAGAGGAATTTGCTGCGCTTGCAGTGCAACGATAAGGGTAGCGAGGGCAGATCCAACGTCACCCGTGTGGCTGATTCTAGCTACCCGATGACCTCGAAATTCGAGTAGATTACAGATGCTGTCACCCAGCACGGACGATCTTAGGTGGCCAACATGCAGCTTCTTTCCCATATTAGGAGCTGCGAAATCTACAAGAATATTTTTCTGCTCACTGGGAGGGAGAAGAGCAGGGCGGACACCCTCAGTAGCCAAGCGCACAGCCTGACGCGCCACCCATTCGTCATGCAGGACGAGGTTCACAAAACCGCCCTTAGTGACAAAGACATCTTTAAAGAGAGTATCTCGCTGACTCTTCTTCATAATGAAACTGTCTGAAATTATTTGAGCTAACGCTTCAGGCGTTAAAGTATCTGCTGCCGCCTTACTCTTCTTCTCACGACTCCCCAGCTGTAATGCAATGCTCGTTTGGTAGTCTGCATTCTTTTGTGCCGAGCGTCGCACCCCTAGCGAAGTGTCCGGCAAAATGGAAACGTCAATTAAAGGTTGCAAGGACTGCAGAGAGCAACGCAAGGACTGCTGCAGGTGCCATGCGCAGGATAAGGCGGAGCGAGACAGCGACATATTTTAAAATTTGAAAAATTTACGAAAGATGACAAAGATTTTGTCAAAAGGTGAATGGGCACACATTGGTTGAAACCTTGTTGTGGTACATTTACCTTGTGGGTAAAATACCTTTCATCCTATTATTAAATAGTTGATTACTTAAATCCCATTTATTATGGGAAACAACGCCAGAAATAAATCTGAACAAGTGGCAGGCATCTTTACGGATCGATGCTGTCAGCTGATCTTTAACTCATATTTTCTGAGCCAAGGTAAACCTAGGATGACATCAAATTTGTCATCCAAATCCAGTACGATGAAATCATCATCATACTGTAAATCTCTTAACGTGTAGTGAAATTTTACTACGCGTTTCATTACTGTTATCGATGCGCCTGTCGCTAGACGCACCGTCATCCTCGTGGTAGGGATGTCGCGCTCAACATATTTGAGCCTACGACCCTCTAGTGACTGGCGACGAATAAAGTCTTTCGATGCTCTGCAGTCTTCTAGGGCTCTAAGTGACAAATCATTTGTCACTTTTACCTATAAGGTGATGAGGGACACCTCGTCACCAGGTGCAGAGACACATAATGATTGTGTGTCTGGACCAACTTTAGTCAAGAGGTTTACAAGTTCTCTTGAGGTTGCTGGATCAGTAGGTCGTCCGCCCCTACCGACCCGACCGTTTTTTGGCGGTCCGCCTCGTTGTTGCGATTTTGAAACAACGCCGGATCCGCGACCGTTGCCCTTTTTGGCATACGGTCCAAAATTACGTTCAGTACCTTTCGGTGCTTGGCGTGGGGCACTACACTCA
>NC_090610.1:14029185-14047974 GCF_004359215.1 Bremia lactucae
GCTTCTCTTGCGTGCAGTGAGGTAGTTGTGGTGGGCGCGTTAGCGACCTCACCCAACGCACTAAGTACTCTGGTTAAGTGTCGTCACGGGAGCGGTAATCCGGCTCCTCGTGCGCACTTACCAAGTAGATAGTAGTTTTCAGACTGATTTATATTTAATCGTATTAGATATAAATACCTGTTTTTACCAATCTAAAATGTCATCTCTGTAGATAACACTAATATTTATGACAAGCGTATTTTTAGATACCTCGCGTAACGGATGACGCTAGGCGTCATCCCTCTTTATGTGAATGCCTATGTGTATCACATACACAAGGGTGGGTCACAATGTAAACCATACCCAAGCGGAGGGTCTAATTACTTTATTAAGTTATTGACCTTCCCCCCCGTTTAGTACACTTGATGTACTTATGAGGGCAATTTTAGCCCGTTACACCATCCCCCCTTTAAAAAACGAATTTACATTTTTAAATTCGTCAAAGAGGAATGAGGAACTGCAAGCTGCTTAACGCGCCGTTAGTTCTCTCAGTCACTCTAGCGACCTGTGATACATACACAGCGCCAAAGATGCCACCTAAAGGGGGCCACGTTGGTGAATCGTCTGCGAAGACTCCCACTCACCTCGCGGTTAGCGCACGCGCCGCGTTAACACGCCGGCAGCGTCCAATGCCTTATTCGAAACGCCGACAGCTACTGCTGCTGTCGCGTCAACGGGGCTCAAGGATCCATCCCACTATAAGAGGGTAGGATGTTGACCCATCGCTCACTGTCGACTACAATGAGTCGACTACAATGAGTCGACACCGATGCCGTCTCCTCATAGTACGACAATGAACTAATGAGGAAGGATGATGGCGCATTATTGCTCATCCAAACCTCTCTCATTGCTCGCAGGATGGAGACAGCAAAATTTGCAAATGCTGTCTCGTCGTCTGCGCTGGATATCACAGCAACAGGTAATGAGAGCGCTGCCCATATAGGAGCAGCCACTTCTTCGTTGGGTAAAACCACAACGTCTTATGCTCAGACCATTATCCATAATGGTTCTGACATAGAGGATTCGGAGCCTTAAGCTCCGCCGACGACACGTGAACGTGCTCAGTCGGCGTCACAAGCCAGTCGTTTAGAACGTGGCTATGTGACGGGTGGCATTTCATTCATGTCCCCTCCATCTAAATGGCCTCGTTTAAACGGGCCAAGAGCGTCGCTCCTCGAGCGCGCTCTTCTAGACGCTCATAAATATTGTGGCGTCTTTAAATCATGGAGGCTCAGGGAAAATTGCTTGGGCCTTATTTTCGATCCCGGTCGTGTTGTGTTCAAATGAAACGCCCGACCAATACGAGGCGGAATTCACGCGCCGCATTCAACCGCGTTGCGATGCGGTGAACCAGCGGTTGCAGCGAAATATTTCGCCCGCTTGCGTGTGAAAGAAATCATGGGCGGTACTGTATCCCCTGTTTCTTTTCACAACGCTGCTTCTGCTAGTTTATTTTTGACTAGCCCTCAACTGGTGCTCTTGCTTATAGGCAGCTACTATGCCGGGCACATCAATACGTCTGGTATCGATCGGTCCCCAAGAGTCAAAACGCTTCCGGTAAACTCTTCATTGGACAAGGATCTGATACCTTTGCCTCACGGAGCGGTGAGCAATAAACCTTCAAACAAGGAAGCGTTGATTCCCACCCGCATCCATCAGTGCAGGCGGCGCCCGGTAGGAGTGGCGATCTCGCCTACCTACTCGCGGCTGCCTTACCGTCGTCGTTCAGTCGCAGACGTTAAGCGCTGCTGAATGACGTATTGTGGATCACGATGGTCAAGTCTTGCGACTGACTTCGGATCTTTATGATGTCCGAGCGAAGGCTCGTCAGGGTTATGGACGCCTGCAGACTTGCTTGGACTTTCTGGAGATGTTAATGCTGAAGGATCCGCGTTAGTCGCGTGATGTCCTTCGCTCTCCGAGTCTTGTTCGTGGTGGAAGAAGTCGGTCGGCTGAAAGTTTTTTGCCTTCTCCGTCCCCCTCACTCGAACGACGGTCGACTCACAGTCGGTGTCACCATCGGTCTCCTTAGACGGATAAGGGTTTGTGACCTTATTTGGGTCTTCATACCGATTCGGACGACCCACGTAAAATATTGGAGTGCGTCTTCATATACGGGGGGAATGGCGAGTCTAAAATTGAGGTCGCTAATCTCTTCTACCACCGTAAAGGGCCCAATGAAACGCGGCAACAACTTCGTAGTACCTCCGGGTAGTACAGAAATTGCATTTTTAGGTAGGGTAGCAGTACTTAATAGTACTTTTCACCCACTCTAAAGCGTTCATTATTTTTACGACCATTACGGTCCGCAGATTCTTTTTGCTTGTCCTGTGTGTTTGCCATCGCGTCACGGACTTTACGTGTCATGGCTAATCGCTCATTCTCAAAGCGATGAGCCTCCCTAACGCTTTTAGCATCAAACTCGCCTATGATACCGCCGAGAGGTCGGTCATTTGGCGTAGTTTTATTGACCACTGCTAAACTGCCAGGGTCACTAGGCAAGTTTCAGTCGTTGAGATGATACCCTCGCGGGTCATCGTCATATTGACGAAACTATGTCCCTCTTTCGCACCGAGCATAGTGAGGGGCCCTCCTCCACTAAGACTCGGGCTGCGCACAAACGAGACTGGCGTCCGAGGATGGCGCAGTCCGTTAATATAAAACGGTTCTCATCCGTACTGGCGTGGGCACTGTTATTTATAGCGAACTCCACAAAGGGCAATTGCTTGCTCCACTTTTTGGGAGTTGCTATAGTGCGTAAGACATCCGCCACGACCCGATTGGCACGTTCTGTTTGGTTATCGGTCTGGAGATGATCTGCAATCGACATGCGGAGCTTGCTACCTAGCAGCTCGAACACATGTCGCCAAAACCAGGCGTAAAACGTGGATCCCGGTCCGATACTATGGACTCGGGCATCCCGTGTAGTCGATAAACATGATCCAGGAACAAGAGAGCTACCTCCTTGCCTGTGATCGATGTTTTACATTGGTCGTTATCCGATTTGAATGCTATTGGCGCGCATTGTGAGTGGACGGATCACGAAAACAACGACAAATACTTCTACTCGGGTGGAAATTTGCGAGCTTTTCTTCTCTGGCAAGACCAGGCTGGAACTATGATTGACGATGCTATCCGCCGGGTCGTTCCGCATGCTGCAGAACTCTTTTATACGGAGTATATAGGGGCATCGGTGAGTCTAGTTAATTGTTTACGGATGGTGGGAATTCAAGCAAACGTTTCCAATGACTTGAACAAGTACATGTATACAACAAAAATATGTATTTGTGTGATCATCTCTGAAATGCGATGAGGCAACTAAACAACATTGTGAAACCATCACCATTTTGCTCAGTCTGTCGACAGAGACGACGAGCCCCACCCGACCCTTATGATCGGGTGGCATGCCAAACATGAAGTCCAGGCTTACTGACTTCCAACAGTTGGTTGGAATCGGTAGCGGCTTCAGTGGCGCACTGCTGGACGGTGCATGCTTAATGCGCTGACACTGCAAGAGCGAATATACTTGAGCACTCATCAATATAGTAATGGCCACCAAAACTCATCTAACACTCGTAAGAATGTCTTTTCACCAACCAAATGCCCATTAGATGGCGCATCATGGAGCTTGTGAAGGATCGTCAGCTTGAGATCTGTGTCATGAGGCACATATATCCTCAAGGGATCACAAGGTGGCAGCTGATGCCATAACAGGCCGTCGCTGTAGCTATAACGAATTAGCTTAGCTTTCAGGTGCGACGGAAGGCTTACCTTTCGTCCACCAAAGTGGTTTAGCAGCAGCCGACAGTGGTCGTCCTGACTGTAGCTCTCTTTTATTCAGAGGCCAATGAGCTCGTCACGTGGTATGCCTTCATGGCTGCCAACGTTGACGGCTGAAATTGTGTTTTCGCACTAGACAAACTTTCCTGGTGTCTAACTTCGAACTCTGGTCTGCGCGATAAAGCGTCAGCCAAGATATTTGACCTACCCGGCTTATATTTAACTTTGAGATTAAATTCAGAGAAGAATGTGAGCCATCTTGCCATTCTAGGCGAGAGGTGCGGTGAGTTTATTGCGGTCCGAAGTGATGCGTTATTCTTGGCATTGCCAGACGCGGATAAGCCCTTTAGCGTCGACTGCGATGCATGTAATTTTGCGATCGGTAGCGCGCTCATGTAGAAGGATGACGACGGCGTTGACCGTGTCATCTCTTATCAGTCCCGGCTTTTAAAAGCCGCGGAACTGAATTACCCCGTGCATGAGAAAGAGCTACTTTCAATAAAGTATGCTATTGTCAAGTTTCGTGTGCACCTACTGGGCACCGAACCATTTGTGGTTTATACGGATCACGCATCACTGCGGACCGCAATAAACTCACCGCACCTCTCGCCTAGAATGGCAAGATGGCTCACATTCTTCTCTGAATTTAATTTCAAAGTTGAATATAAGCCGGGTAAGTCGAATGTCTTGGCTGACGCTTTATCGCGCAGACCAGACTTCGAGGTTAGACACCAGGAAAGTGTGTCTAGTGCGAAAGCACAATTTCAGCCGTCGACGTTGGCAGCCATGAAGGCATACCACGTGACGAGCTCATTGGCCTCTGAGATAAAAGAGAGCTACAGTCAGGACGACCACTGTCGCCTGCTGTTGGATCACTTCGGTGGACGAAAGGTTTCCCTTCCGTCGCACCTGAAAGCTAAGCTCAATCGCTTTAGCTACAGCGATGGCCTGTTATGGCATCAGCTGTCACCTTGTGATCCCTTGAGAATCTATGTGCCTCATGACACAGATCTCAAGTTGATGATCCTTCACGAGCTCCATGATGCACCATCTAGTGGGCATCTGGGCCGTGAAAAGACATTCTTACGAGTGTCAGAGGAATTTTGGTGGCCACACCTATATAGATGGGTGGCCAACTATATTCGCTCTTGCGAACAGTGTCAGCGCATTAAGCCTGCACCGTCCAGCAGTGCGCCACTGAAGCCGCTACCGATTCCAACCAACTGTTGGAAGTCAGTAAGCCTGGACTTCATGTTTGGCATGCCGCCCGATCATAAGGGTCGGACAGGGCTAGTCGTCTTTGTAGACAGACTGAGCAAGATGGTGCATTTAGCACCATGTAAGACATCGATCACAGGCAAGGAGGCAGCTCTCTTGTTCCTGGATCATGTTTACCGACTACACGGGATGCCCGAGTCCATAGTATCGGACCGGGGTCCACGTTTTACGTCTGGGTTTTGGCGTCATGTGTTCGAGCTGCTAGGTAGCAAGCTCCACATGTCGACCGCAGATCATCCCCAGACCGATGGCCAAACAGAACGTGCCAATCGGATCGTGGCGGATGTCTTACGCACTATAGCAACTCCCAAAGATTAGAGCAAGCAATTGTACTTTGTGGAGCTCGCTAAAAATAACAGTGTCCACGCCAGTACGGTGAGACATCGTTTTCTATAAACGGACTGCTCCATCCTCGGATGCCAGTCTCGTTTGTGCGCGCCCGAGTTTTAGTGGGGGAGGGCCCCTCACTACGCTCGGTGCGAAAGAGGGACATAGCTTCGTCAATATGACGATGACCCGCGAGGGTATCATCTCAACGACGAAACTTGCCTTAGTGACCCTGCCGGGTTGGCAGTGGTCAGTATGTAGTCACGGCAAGGAATGCATGTGCTCTCACACAATAGCGATGTTTCGTTGCTTACAACTACGTCCTACGAACGATTCCGGCGATGTCATAGGCGAGTTGAATGCTAAAAGCCTGAGCGAGGCTTAACACTTTGTGGATGAGCGATTAGCCATCCCACGAAAAGTCCGTGACCGTGGCGCAACGGCAAGCGCACAAGATAAACAAAAGAATGCTGACTGAAATGGTCGCAAAAATAATGAATGCTTAAGTGTTCGACATAAAGTACTGTTAAGTACTGTTACTCTACCTAAAATCGCAATTTTTGTACTACCTGGGGGTACTTAAAATTATTGCTACGTTACATTGGGCCATTTACTGTGGTCGAGAAGGTCAAAGACCTAAATTATAGGCTCACCCTCCCGCCATATATGAAGATGCACCCCGTCTTTTACGTGGGTCGTCTCAAACGGTATGTGGACCCAGATGAGGTCACATATTCCCATCAGTCTAAGGAGACTGTTGGTGACACCGACCATGGGTTCAGTATTAAACAGATGGGGGAAATGAGGAAGGCGAAAGACTTGCCTCCGACCTTCTCTTCCCATGAGAACGTAACGGACTCGGAGAGCGAGAGATACCACGCGCGTAATACGGTTCCTCAGCATTAACTTCTTAAAGATGTCCAGCCGAAGTTTCAAGCGTTCGTAACCCTGACGATTTTTCGCGCGAGCATCATGAAGCCGAGGTCAGTAGCAAGACTTGACCCTCGAAATCCCCAATGCGTCGTTCAGCAGCGCTTAATGCCTGCAACTGAACGATCGCGGGAAAGGCAGCAGCGATTATGTGGGCAAAATCGCCACTCCTATCGAGCGCCGCCTGCACTGATTGGATGCGGATGGGAATCAACGCTTCCTTGCTAAAAGTTTGCTTGCCCACCGCTCCGTGAGGAAGAAGCATCAAATCCTCGTCCAGTGGAGAGGATACCCGAAAATTCACCATGTCTTGTCAAAGCCTTAAAGTTGACTTAGTGACAAACAAGCCGGGCTTGCATTCACGTCCCATACCATTAAGCACAGAGGTCTTTGTAACTAAGCCCTGTTTATCCTCTCCTCCTAATGGTTTACCGACCCTAGTTCTTCCCCAGTAGACCGCCCGGCCCCACTCGGCGTTTCCCGCACCGTACAGCTTTCTGGTATAAGGTGGGATTGATGCTTCGAGCTTTGCGCGAATTGCGCAACGGACAAGCCGGGCGCAAGTGCTTAGTGCTTTCTCGCATATAACATCTACGATGTTTGAATGCTATTCCACAGCTTTTCTTCTCCTTACTAATAGACAAATCTGATGCGCTCGACGGGCTTTCCAATATTTCTGCGTACCAACGCGAGAGGACTTAAAGTCGAACTCAGCGCGTAACCCCATGGCAATTGCCGCTTCTAAAGTAACGGGATGAGATTGGTACAATTCCGTTTGGGCAACCCCCGCATTAAGGTCTTCCATTATGAACGAATAATTTAACCACTTCTTGCCCTCGGCCTTGATGTATAGCGGCAAAAAGAGCTCTTAACTCCTGGGCGTAGTCTCCTAGGATCGGTCTACCCTGACGAGCCGCTAAATATCGTGATCGTGTGCGAGAAATCTGATTAGATGGGACAAACATGCTAGTCAGATGATGTTTTGGCAAATCACACCCCACGAGAGGCAAGGTAAACCTGCCTACTTGGACGAGCGGTGCAACTTATAGGGTGCACCAACTAAGTACCTGTTTTCAATCCTGTCACATGCCATAACCAGTTTGTCAAACTAGGTCTCGCAGCCTACGATTTGCACATTCTGTATGAATGCTCCCGAAGCGTAAAACTAAAAGGAGTTGCATCCTTAGCACGCGTCCAAGTGTAACATCGATGCCAAAAACGCATCGATGAAGAATTCGTTTTTGTTGTCACCAAACTGTGAAGTCTGGATGAGTGACGACGGGATCTTATACCGCTCGTTGGTCATATACCGTTCGTTGGTCATAGCAGACCAACGAACCAAGTTGCCCTTTGCAGGCAACCAAGACTCTTTTCGGGAGCGAACCGCAACGAATTGCGGTCTCCGTTCCTTTGGTTAATGCTAAGTTGCAGACTAACATTCTGTTGAAGTGATCTTTACAATCCTTCGTTCCTGGTGGTACATTTTAGCATTCCCGGTACGGGGGCTCTTTAGATCGGAGTCATTACAAGATGACTCCTCATCAATATAGTCCGAGGAATGGAACATCTTGGAGATTAATATCTGATCTCTCTCGTCTTAACCCACCGTTTTATGACAAAATTGCTCAGATAAAGATCTGGAGGCCAAAATTATATTTAAATGAAATTAGAGTAAGGTCGTAATATTAAATATAGTTCAGTTCCCCGTTTGATCTAAAACCGTCAAATGCGTTACTAAGGCTTGCCAATGATCTGTGATAGTACAAAGCCGCATGTACACACTCGCAAGCATAGATATCGCTCAGGTCTACGAACCATTGGTCCCTTGAACTAGGATTCATTAAGTTATACGAGCTTGTACGACTTACGAAGTTGTTAAACTTCTTAAGACTATAGAACTAAGCGACTCTTTAAGTATAGAGGAGCGAAGTAGCTTCGCTACACCTGGAAGCACTCGCAGGCAATTTACACTTGATAATTAATTAAATTTAGCCTCTTCTGGCATGGATATCTTCCCCAAACTTTCAAAGCGAAACGAGTAGCATATAAGAAGCTCAGAACTTTGTATGGGCTCGATCACATAGATCACAACCTTTCCCAGGCCCAGATGTTCTTGATGCAAGGCCTAAAGACTTAATATGAATCCTCTCTTATCGGGCAGCAAAGGATCACTTAGCGGAACTCGGTACAATCCTGTACCTGATCCGGAGCCTAAGGCTCGCCCTCTTGCTGTCAGTGTTAACACATATGAGGGCAAAGAGGAAGGAAATCTCCTTTTCTGGATTAAATAAACGAAAACGTCCATAGCCTCCGTCATGGCTATATTTAAGCTCGGTAGGAAAGCGAGTAAGTAAGCACTCACATGTAGCACGTCTAAAGACGTCGCACTTCCCGCGTCTCCTGCTGCTTTAGGGTGAAGCCCATGCCCCTAGAATTGCGTACTCCCTTAGAGACTCTCACTGGAGGACGTGCATCTCTTCTGAGAAGCGCGAAGGGATTGATAGCTTACAATTCTTTTACGAGCTCACGAAGCGCTCGTTTTCCCAAGGTTTTTTTGTGTAACAAGGCACATTTCACTAGTGCTGACCAGTACTAGTTAATCATACACTGATTACAGTGTAGGATAGGTGCCTCGAAGCTTCACGTACACAAAGGTACCGAGGACGATTTCTTAAGAAGCTAAGGGTCTTCAGAGTAAAGGTCTAGACTAAGGCCTTAGAATAGAGAAAAGGTAAGACTGTATTAATCTATTCACATTCCTACGAAACGATCTTCTACTTACTACTGAACCTATTATATTAATAAGTAACAAGGTATGGCACCTTCTTGCGCACCGCACAATCGTGTCTTAAACCGATTGGCGGGGTTGATTTAAACTTAAATCAACCAATCAATAGAACTAATGTCTAATTGCATCAATATTACCAAATTTGGTATTAATGGAACTATTGAAGTCAAAATTAATAAAGATAATAATTTTAAACTTCTTCATTTATTTCCTCTCATAGGAAATATTATTTCCTATTCCTCCTATAGGATATAATACTTGTGTAACGGGACCCCGTTACACTCACCACCACTTAACCAACAGTCACCATAGTGACTGATGTAGGGTGAAACGATATACTATTATGTCTTTCCCTTTAATTTTTGTATGTTGATTTTAACAATAATTCCGATTTTATTTTCATAAATTGATTTTGACCGAAATCAACATGGCGACTAATAAGTCTGTGCGCGTGGCCCGTGAGGCCGCAAAGCTGACAGCTGCACGGTACAGTGCAGCTGTTGGTAATGAAATTTATCAATGGACGCTAATACGTCTACTGCGGGGAATACGTCACCTACTCCCATTGGAGGTGACGATGACAAGTCATCTGCTACACCGACTGTAGGTGAGTGGACCAAGTCACCGGCATCGCCGGACTCAGTGTCTACTGTAAAGGCCGCTGGATCACCCGGGGCCGAGTCCGTTAAGCCTTCAGGTTCTAACGTGACAACTAGAGGGGTGATGACGAGGTTATTCGACTCGTCGAACCTCTTTGGTGAGGAGTCATCATCCGATGACTCCGTGAGCGATGACCACTCTGGTAACGTTAGCATGCGTCACCCAGAAAATTAAGTGGTCGCGAGGGGAAGAGTGCTGCTGGTGGTGATAGTTTGCATCACCAGGAAGGGAGTGATTCTAGAGATCGCTCCAAGGGCTAAGTTAACGTTGACGTTAACATGAGCCAACACGAGAGGGATCGCAATACGTTGCGGTTCGCTCCTGAAAATCGGCCTTGGTTGCCCTCTAGGAGAAACCTCATTCGTTGGTCTGTATGAACAACGATCGATGTCATATTCCGCTATTCAACTCATCCAGGTTTCACATGCCCGGTGAGGATGAGACGAAATTCCTCACCGATGCCTTTTCCGGCATCGGTGGTACTCCTCTAAGCTGACAAAGGATGTCAAACCTTTGCGCTAAACTTCGACAGCTTTTATACAGCATGTACAAAAATAGGCCGTGAGGTCTGGCTTGACAAGCTAAATGCTTTCCGTGAGCGGTTCGAGAAACAGACCGTAGTCGGTGCATGATATAAGCTGTACTGTTTGTCTTAGGAGACAGGGATTCCTTGCCTCTCGTGGGGGGACCCATGCTCCTGCTGTTTTAAGGGTGCAGGTCATGCCCCAAAAGAAAGCATATTTCTTAAAGATCTTCATTGGAGAACGCTCATCTCTTACGAGATGCGTGAAGGGATTGAGAACCTCCAATCCTATTACGAGCGCGGAAAGCGCTCGTTCTCCGATGGACCTTCTGTCAAGGAGGATGGGGCTGTTCGTACTGCAAGACGAAACCTGGAACGTCCAACATCAATTGGGAACGAGGCTCCTAGCTATCATGTGAGGGTGGATACCCTCGCCAACGAACGAGATATCTCGTTCGAACTCTATTTACCTCTGGGTGGTTCGAAAAGCTTTCAACAAGAAAATGCTTCTCACCACTCGAATCCGTCAATGGATGTGGAGGGGGGGGGTCGGGTTCGCCTCGTTTGACGAACCCGAATCAACATCATGATTCGGATCACGCCCTTTATTTTTTGAGAAAGGATTCTGATCACGAGCGATCCCGTCGCCGCGAGTTAGCGGTGATGGCTAATAATGTTTCTCGTGACCAGTTGGTAGATTAAAATTGTGTGCAGGTTGCGACGGATCAACTGGCGAACGAGAGGACACATCAGTTCCTTCAAAACGAGATGGTGACAGCTCGTCAGAAGATCATTCCCTTGGAGAAAAAATGAGTGGATCGTCTGATTCAAGACAATCAGAGTCGGTACCGAGAAGATACGGCTTTGGCTCGGAACCATGAAGCTTTGGTGAATGCCCTAGACTGTTCCGGTGAAATCCGGAACCGGAAGAAGTCTCGTACTGATGGTACGGCGGAGACGCTGAACATAAGACGTAGGATGCGTACGCATACTAAGAGGCAGCTCGATCGTGTACACATTGCCTTGGCGATGTAGTACACGAAACGGGCCGATAGACCTGGGTAGTAATTTATTACTGCCTACATTCGTCACTACATGTTTTTTAGGTTTACAGTAGACAGTACCACTAGGTCATTAACATTAAATGAAAGTATTTTTGCTCTTCCATTTTTGTGAGAGTTCTATTTCTATCGGTCTACCGCATCAGCAATGGAATCCTGTACAAAACGGGCCACTGCTTTTCTATCCAACAGGAAATCACCTGCTGACTGGGTTTTATTTCTGTTTCAGTGCGACCGGCTCGCACTGCGGAGATATTAATCTCCTCATTATTGAGGGTATTATCGTTCTCATTAATATTATTGTTTTCGGTGCTGAGTCTTTTAGCATCGTTGTCAAAGTCTGTAATATCATTATTGTATTACTGAGTTTGTCAACTTCAATGTTGATTAAATCAACATTCGTATCCTCGCATTGACCTTACCGCTAATGCGTGACGGCAAGAGCTAAAATGTCCTTACTCGAGTGAGTTCTTTCCCACGTAAATAGAATTCCCTCCAAACAAGGTGGGTGGCGTAAGACATTTACCAAAAATGGGGTATGCTTGAAGAAGCATGCACTGAATCGTTGATGGTAAATTCTATTATCGGCAAGAGCTCGTTCCAACTCTTAAAAGAATAGACGTATCCGCGAGAAATCTCTTCGAGAATACGGTTTGCCCACTCCGTCTGACCATCTTCTTAAGGATGATCAAAAGTTAACATTTCAACAGTGTTCCAATTGATTTAAACACAGTTTGCCAATTCCGCCGTGGTTCTAGGCTCTCGATCTGAGACCAGTTCGCGGGGTCACCCATAGAGTCAAAATATCGTGTCAACAAAGACACGTGCACAGCCTTTGGCTGTGATCGACTCCGGTACTTCAGCAAGATGTACCATTTTGCTAAAACGATCAACAAAAGCAAGAACACCATTGTTCTTATGTTCGTCGTCAGGAAATCCGAAGACGAGGTCCATGGATTAAGACTGCAACACTGCGGGAACAGGCAGAAGTTGTAATGGATCACGGGATGAAGCACTGGGCTTCATTGGTAAATAAACTCCGCATCTACTTGCGGATGAAATCATACTGGCGCGGCTTGTAATACTCGCAACTTATCGTGAGATAGGTCTTCTCATGTCCACGATGACCACTAATTGGTGTATCGTGACACTCATACATGATGCGTAAACGCAAATCATTACGGGTTGGGATGACGACACGAGGTGTGTCGCCAGTAATGGCTGTGTAATACAGTAACCCATTGCGAGTTGTCTTTTGATCTGTTGAGAAACTATTTAAAATCCTTTTAAGGATTGTTGGGATGGATTTCTAAGGCAATCCATCAACCCTTTAAGAGCCTTATCTTCTTGAAAAGCTTTTCTAATGTCGGAAAATAATGTTGACGACGAAACACTTATTGTTGCAACAGTGGCCGTATGCTCACTGTCCGCTTGCGCACCCCGGCTCAAAGTCGGGTTGGCGCGAAAGAGCATCAGCGACGACGTTAAGTCATCCTGTTTATTTTCACGGGGAAGTTATAGTCCGTGAAGAAAGACAACCCTCTCGCCATTCTTTGAGAGCGGTTTGGACCGTTTACGGCCGAGCGTAAAGACGCATGGTCCGTATACGCAATGAGCGGTCTACCTCCCAAGCGATAGACCCTAAACCTAGCTAGTGCGTATAACATGGCAAGGAATTCTTTGTCATGCACTGGTTAGTTGCGTTCAGCTGGTTGAAGCTGACGCGAACGACGCGCTCTGCGCCGTCTGTGTCATATTGCATTAACACACAGCCGATTGCAAAATCACTGGCGTCACAGACCACATGAAATGGTCGGTCTTGGTCCGCAATCGCCAGGATTGGCAATTGCATCACTCTTTGCTTAATACCCTTAAAGGAAGTCTGGCGATCAACGTTCCGTGACCACTATTTTTTCCTTCAAGAAAGATGTACTGTCGTTTCGGCGTAATTGCTTGAGTACTTGTGCAGGTACAACGCTAAGCCGAGGAACTTTTGAAGTCCCTTTTCATCGACTGGCTCAGGCCAATCGGTGATCGCCTTAATCTTTTCCGGATCCGGGCGTGTACCATGTTTTTCCACATTGCACCCAAGAAGTGGTATTTCGCTTGCAGCGAATATTCACTTCTTGAGATTTGCATACAACTCGTGCGTGCGCATAAATGTAAGAACCTGACGAACGTGAGTTTTATGAGCTTGCACGTCCGTCTATCCGTCCATGGCCCGGCTATGGACGAATGCATCGTACAAATAACTTTTTGCGAAATCCCGCACCGATCTCAACAGATCGGTTACACATCTGTTCAATGTCGCAGGGGAATTACAAAGCCCCTGTGGCATAAGTAGCCATTCCGCTTGGGGTGCTTACTGCTATGAACGGGATATATTGTTCACGCATAAGGATCGGATAGAATCCATCCATCAGATCCATTGGCGAAACGATAGTACTCTTCGACATACCATCAATGATTACGTCTTTTCGTGGTATCGGCGTTTGAGCCGGTACCGTTGCAGCGTTCAATTTATTAAATGCATTCACAATCCGTCATCCTCCTGTTACATTACGTACACATAAGGTCGTAGAGCTATTGTGGGCAGGTTGACTCCCTCGGATGAGCCGCTGCTATGCGGTCGGCAAGAACATTGTCGATTGCTAATTTTTGTTCACGAGGCAATGATCACTGCTTCATGACACAGGATTTCGAACTCAAAATAAGGTCGAATTCGTGTCGAGTACCCTTATCCTTATGCAACACACATAACTCGCACTCCTTTAATTCGATCAGACCCTTATACAACGGATTTTGTCTTCAAATACTCATAAGATTGGTAGATAAACGTTCCTCCGAGTCTTCTCATCGAGGTTACTTTCGTCCATCGATGAGCTGCTAAGAAACAGTTCGTTCTCAGTAAATACTATCGCCGACCGAATGTCGGCCACGTAGTTATCAACTGTGACAAGTACGCAGATCTGCTTGACTTTTTCACTACGCAGATTACGCAAGAACCGTTTCAATTTTTTCGTTGACAACTGAGTTATCTCCGAAATTGACTTTAGAACTGCTATTAGATCAAGTGTTTAAGCGTCTACACTTGAATCATTGTTTATTAAGACACTTATTGTCTCAGTTTCCTCTCTGGAATTTATTTCCAAAGGTACCTGTGAACCTTTGACCACAGGTTTCGGGGACAAGAATTTATTTGGGGAGTATCCTCCTCAACTGCCTCTAGCTGTGGTTGGTTACCACAGCGAGATCCTCAACGATCGACTCCCCAGTCGACCTAGGACTTTTGCACTGCCTCTTATAGGAAGGCGTTTTAAACTTTCTTGGATGTTGCTTTTCAAGCAAATATCCTTGTTTTGTACAACTCAACTTATTTGAGTGATCGAACTTTGACGCTGCCTGTGCTGTGCACAGCCGTCGGTAACTATATCCGCGTCACAATTGTGGACCTTCGACGCCGCCTGTAGCCGTCGGTAACTATGACCACATCACAATGGAGGACCTTCAACGCTGCATGTGCTTGTGCACATCCGTCAGGATCTAACTCCACAGTGAGTTGGGTATTTACACTGAGGTCGTGTGGAGTCAGGTAAACGCCTGAACCACAGGTGAGGCCACCGCACTCACTCGTAGGACATTCACAAGCTTGTGGACGCTCCAAGATGTTCATCATTTGGCCATCTCAGGAACAAGAGACAGGCATCGTCACGGCTTGATGCTGCCAATTTAAACATGGCCTGTACTTTCTGAGCCATGGTAATTTAAGGATGACATCAAATTTGTCATCCAAATCTGGTACGATATAATCATCATCGTACTGTTTAGCCCTTCATGTGTTTTGTATACCAACCACACGTTTCTTTACCGTTACAGATACGCCTGTTGCTAGGCGCACTGTCATCCTCGTTAAAGGGGTATTGCGCTCAATAAGTTTGAGTCTACGATCTTCTCGCGATTGGCGTCTAATAAAATTATTCGACGACCCACAATCGGCTAGGGACTTAAGTGGCATTTATTTTACATTTTTAATTTCAAGGTGATGAGGGATACCTCATCACCAGGTGCAGAGACACATAATGATTGTGCGTCTGGAGCAACTTTAGCAAAGAGATTTGCAAATTCTCTTGAGGTTGCTGGATCAGTAGGGCGTTGCGCCCCTACTGACCCCGACCGTTTTGTGGCGGTTTGTTTCGCTGTTGCGATTTCGCAACAACGTCGGACCCGCGACCGTTTCCCTTTTTGGCATTTAATCCATAATTACGTTCAGTACCTCTCGGTACTGGGCGTAAGTTATGGCTTCGCCCAACTTGATAAACCATCTACGCTCCACTTAGACACACACGCTACCATAGCGAGGAAGCGGTTTAACCAGCTTCTCTTGCGTGCAGTGAGGTAGTTGTGGTGGGCGCGTTAGCGACCTCACCCAACGCACTAAGTACTCTGGTTAAGTGTCGTCACGGGAGCGGTAATCCGGCTCCTCGTGCGCACTTACCAAGTAGATAGTAGTTTTCAGACTGATTTATATTTAATCGTATTAGATATAAATACCTGTTTTTACCAATCTAAAATGTCATCTCTGTAGATAACACTAATATTTATGACAAGCGTATTTTTAGATACCTCGCGTAACGGATGACGCTAGGCGTCATCCCTCTTTATGTGAATGCCTATGTGTATCACATACACAAGGGTGGGTCACAATGTAAACCATACCCAAGCGGAGGGTCTAATTACTTTATTAAGTTATTGACCTTCCCCCCCGTTTAGTACACTTGATGTACTTATGAGGGCAATTTTAGCCCGTTACACCATCCCCCCTTTAAAAAACGAATTTACATTTTTAAATTCGTCAAAGAGGAATGAGGAACTGCAAGCTGCTTAACGCGCCGTTAGTTCTCTCAGTCACTCTAGCGACCTGTGATACATACACAGCGCCAAAGATGCCACCTAAAGGGGGCCACGTTGGTGAATCGTCTGCGAAGACTCCCACTCACCTCGCGGTTAGCGCACGCGCCGCGTTAACACGCCGGCAGCGTCCAATGCCTTATTCGAAACGCCGACAGCTACTGCTGCTGTCGCGTCAACGGGGCTCAAGGATCCATCCCACTATAAGAGGGTAGGATGTTGACCCATCGCTCACTGTCGACTACAATGAGTCGACTACAATGAGTCGACACCGATGCCGTCTCCTCATAGTACGACAATGAACTAATGAGGAAGGATGATGGCGCATTATTGCTCATCCAAACCTCTCTCATTGCTCGCAGGATGGAGACAGCAAAATTTGCAAATGCTGTCTCGTCGTCTGCGCTGGATATCACAGCAACAGGTAATGAGAGCGCTGCCCATATAGGAGCAGCCACTTCTTCGTTGGGTAAAACCACAACGTCTTATGCTCAGACCATTATCCATAATGGTTCTGACATAGAGGATTCGGAGCCTTAAGCTCCGCCGACGACACGTGAACGTGCTCAGTCGGCGTCACAAGCCAGTCGTTTAGAACGTGGCTATGTGACGGGTGGCATTTCATTCATGTCCCCTCCATCTAAATGGCCTCGTTTAAACGGGCCAAGAGCGTCGCTCCTCGAGCGCGCTCTTCTAGACGCTCATAAATATTGTGGCGTCTTTAAATCATGGAGGCTCAGGGAAAATTGCTTGGGCCTTATTTTCGATCCCGGTCGTGTTGTGTTCAAATGAAACGCCCGACCAATACGAGGCGGAATTCACGCGCCGCATTCAACCGCGTTGCGATGCGGTGAACCAGCGGTTGCAGCGAAATATTTCGCCCGCTTGCGTGTGAAAGAAATCATGGGCGGTACTGTATCCCCTGTTTCTTTTCACAACGCTGCTTCTGCTAGTTTATTTTTGACTAGCCCTCAACTGGTGCTCTTGCTTATAGGCAGCTACTATGCCGGGCACATCAATACGTCTGGTATCGATCGGTCCCCAAGAGTCAAAACGCTTCCGGTAAACTCTTCATTGGACAAGGATCTGATACCTTTGCCTCACGGAGCGGTGAGCAATAAACCTTCAAACAAGGAAGCGTTGATTCCCACCCGCATCCATCAGTGCAGGCGGCGCCCGGTAGGAGTGGCGATCTCGCCTACCTACTCGCGGCTGCCTTACCGTCGTCGTTCAGTCGCAGACGTTAAGCGCTGCTGAATGACGTATTGTGGATCACGATGGTCAAGTCTTGCGACTGACTTCGGATCTTTATGATGTCCGAGCGAAGGCTCGTCAGGGTTATGGACGCCTGCAGACTTGCTTGGACTTTCTGGAGATGTTAATGCTGAAGGATCCGCGTTAGTCGCGTGATGTCCTTCGCTCTCCGAGTCTTGTTCGTGGTGGAAGAAGTCGGTCGGCTGAAAGTTTTTTGCCTTCTCCGTCCCCCTCACTCGAACGACGGTCGACTCACAGTCGGTGTCACCATCGGTCTCCTTAGACGGATAAGGGTTTGTGACCTTATTTGGGTCTTCATACCGATTCGGACGACCCACGTAAAATATTGGAGTGCGTCTTCATATACGGGGGGAATGGCGAGTCTAAAATTGAGGTCGCTAATCTCTTCTACCACCGTAAAGGGCCCAATGAAACGCGGCAACAACTTCGTAGTACCTCCGGGTAGTACAGAAATTGCATTCTTAGGTAGGGTAGCAGTACTTAATAGTACTTTTCACCCACTCTAAAGCGTTCATTATTTTTACGACCATTACGGTCCGCAGATTCTTTTTGCTTGTCCTGTGTGTTTGCCATCGCGTCACGGACTTTACGTGTCATGGCTAATCGCTCATTCTCAAAGCGATGAGCCTCCCTAACGCTTTTAGCATCAAACTCGCCTATGATACCGCCGAGAGGTCGGTCATTTGGCGTAGTTTTATTGACCACTGCTAAACTGCCAGGGTCACTAGGCAAGTTTCAGTCGTTGAGATGATACCCTCGCGGGTCATCGTCATATTGACGAAACTATGTCCCTCTTTCGCACCGAGCATAGTGAGGGGCCCTTCCTCCACTAAGACTCGGGCTGCGCACAAACGAGACTGGCGTCCGAGGATGACGCAGTCCGTTAATATAAAACGGTTCTCATCCGTAATGGCGTGGGCACTGTTATTTATAGCGAACTCCACAAAGGGCAATTGCTTGCTCCACTTTTTGAGAGTTACCATAGTGCGTAAGACATCCGCCACGACCCGATTGGCACGTTCTGTTTGGTTATCGGTCTGGAGATGATCTGCAATCGACATGCGGAGCTTGCTACCTAGCAGCTCGAACACATGTCGCCAAAACCAGGCGTAAAACGTGGATCCCGGTCCGATACTATGGACTCGGGCATCCCGTGTAGTCGATAAACATGATCCAGGAACAAGAGAGCTACCTCCTTGCCTGTGATCGATGTTTTACAT
>NC_090610.1:14048509-14052111 GCF_004359215.1 Bremia lactucae
TGTTTACGGATGGTGGGAATTCAAGCAAACGTTTCCAATGACTTGAACAAGTACATGTATACAACAAAAATATGTATTTGTGTGATCATCTCTGAAATGCGATGAGGCAACTAAACAACATTGTGAAACCATCACCATTTTGCTCAGTCTGTCGACAGAGACGACGAGCCCCACCCGACCCTTATGATCGGGTGGCATGCCAAACATGAAGTCCAGACTTACTGACTTCCAACAGTTGGTTGGAATCGGTAGCGGCTTCAGTGGCGCACTGCTGGACGGTGCATGCTTAATGCGCTGACACTGCAAGAGCGAATATACTTGAGCACTCATCAATATAGTAATGGCCACCAAAACTCATCTAACACTCGTAAGAATGTCTTTTCACCAACCAAATGCCCATTAGATGGCGCATCATGGAGCTTGTGAAGGATCGTCAGCTTGAGATCTGTGTCATGAGGCACATATATCCTCAAGGGATCACAAGGTGGCAGCTGATGCCATAACAGGCCGTCGCTGTAGCTATAACGAATTAGCTTAGCTTTCAGGTGCGACGGAAGGCTTACCTTTCGTCCACCAAAGTGGTTTAGCAGCAGCCGACAGTGGTCGTCCTGACTGTAGCTCTCTTTTATTCAGAGGCCAATGAGCTCGTCACGTGGTATGCCTTCATGGCTGCCAACGTTGACGGCTGAAAATTGTGTTTTCGCACTAGACAAACTTTCCTGGTGTCTAACTTCGAACTCTGGTCTGCGCGATAAAGCGTCAGCCAAGATATTTGACTTACCCGGCTTATATTTAACTTTGAGATTAAATTCAGAGAAGAATGTGAGCCATCTTGCCATTCTAGGCGAGAGGTGCGGTGAGTTTATTGCGGTCCGAAGTGATGCGTTATTCTTGGCATTGCCAGACGCGGATAAGCCCTTTAGCGTCGACTGCGATGCATGTAATTTTGCGATCGGTAGCGCGCTCATGTAGAAGGATGACGACGGCGTTGACCGTGTCATCTCTTATCAGTCCCGGCTTTTAAAAGCCGCGGAACTGAATTACCCCGTGCATGAGAAAGAGCTACTTTCAATAAAGTATGCTATTGTCAAGTTTCGTGTGCACCTACTGGGCACCGAACCATTTGTGGTTTCTTATACGGCCGGTGACTCTTCAAGAGATTGCTCTTTTAACTAAACCCATCCTGCGTCCTTTTTAAGGAGGTCAGATAATGGTTTAGTTTGCTCAGCATAATTCTTGCTAAATTTATGCAAGTAATTAGCGAGCCCTAGGAATTGGCACAAATTCTTTACATGCCGTGGGATTGGCCATTCCTTTACCGATTTTACCTTGTCTGGGTCTGCTCGTACGCCATGTGTACCTTCGATGCGGCCCAGCACAGGTATCTCGGGGACCGCTATGACGCACTTTTGCAAGTTGACGTACAATTGGGCGTCCTTCAAAGTCTGCAACACAGCGTCTAAATGACGCTTGTGCGACTCTATTGCGCTCAGCCCGTCCTCGGCCCTACTATGCACGAATACGTCGTCAAAGTAATGGGATGCGTAGGCACTGTGACGCATCACGTGATCCAACACTCGGTTGAATGTCGCTGGTGCGTTTTTTAAGCCTTGGGAACGAGGGCTTCCTACCTCGTAAAAGTTCTTAACCCCTTCGCCATCATAGAAGAGATGCGTGTCCTCCAACTTAACTGTGACTTTGTAACACTAGGGCAACTTTAGCCCGTTACACTGCGCTGAATATTTAAATTTTTGCTGAGAAGGCTACAGAATGTACCCCATTTAAATTAGAGGGATGATCCTTCACGAGCTCCATGATGCGCCATCTAGTGGGCATTTGGGTCGTGAAAAGACATTCTTACGAGTGTCAGAGGAATTTCAATATTTATCGTTTCTAAAGCTGATGTAGAGCAGACTTGAAAGCATGGGATCTTCATTGCGAACCGCCGTTTAAGGCGCAGCACTATCAACACCACGCATGAGTTTGGCGTTAAATGTTGCTGAACGACGTATTGCGGATCTCGAGAGTCAAGTCTCAAATTTGAGTCGGCGATCTTCTAGCGATTGGCATCCATTCCAAAAGCCTTACAAAGGAAGATTACAGGTAGCTAAGACTCTGAGGCTTTAGATCCACCTAATCCCACGTTTAGTGTGATGAGCATCGAAAAAAAGACATGGCACGCCAGTGCATCTGTCGCAAAAGAATTGTTGCTAGGGGATATAGCTCTGATATCAAGCAACAAACTGTGTATTTATTACACCTTTGCAGAATATGTATTTTTGGATCAGCTCTGCCCCCGAGACACGAATGAATGAGTCATGGACGATCCCGCGGCACCGCGCAAGCCAGTCCCAAAGCGGTGCTTACAGCTGTTTTGGCTACATCGGACTCTCTCATGTATACCTGATAGTAGCCGTCCTTCAAATCCATCGCGAAAAAGATAGTTGACTTTCCAATGGAGTTCAACAAATTTTTTTTTCGCGGAATTGGCGTTTGCGCCGGTATGGTCGCCATGTTCAGCTTATTGTAAGCATGAACTACGCGCCATCCACCGGGGGCTTTACGCACACAAAAGGTCGGGCTGCAGTGAGGCGATTTACTCTCACGCACATGTCCCGCCTTGGATCGCTTGTCCAAGAACTCATCAGAATAATTGACTTGTTCTTTCGGCAAAGGCCATTGCCTAGTCACAATACTCGGTGCCAGGTTCGAGGTCTATTTCATTCCAGATGCTCCTATCTGCTGGAAGGCGGCTCGGCACTTCTTCTGGGAACACATCACGATGTTTGTACGAACCTCAAAGAATGGACTGTCTCTTAACCCAGACTTGAACAGCGAACCGTTTCTTTTTTTGTTTCTAGGACGCGCTCGTCCATTGTGGACGACGAGCAGCAGTCCACCAAGTTCTCTTTTGGAACTGTTGTGACTATTTGGTGGATATTTCCTTCCTTTAATTCGGCAAGGAACAGATCCCACGACATCTCCGGGAGATGTACTATCTCCTCGGCAGATTTAAAGACTTGCCGGAGCACCTCAACTGAGGATGCCTCCGCAATTTCGTCTTTGACGGCCTCGAACACCTCGTTCGAAGGCCCGTCCTCTTTATTAGAGACTGATCCAAAGGTCACTCGTTTAGACGTGCCTTTGATCGTCCTAATCTGTCGGGTACTCGTTCTTCGAGTCACCACGACCTTTTTCTGGGAAGCGGGTGCCGTTGCACTCCTGGCTAACGCACCCCTTCCAACCGCACCAGGCTCTTGGCACTGTGCCGGTTTATGCGACGCATGACTTCTTGTCAGCTCGCCGTCTACTGCCACAGGCTCTCGGCTCTGTGCAGGACATTCGGACGCATGACTACTTGTCATCGTCCTATTCACTACCTCAGTCTCCACGAGCTGGGTAGGAATTGGTGACGTTTGACATCCCGTCAACGCACCCTCAACTGTGTTCGACACGACATCAGTTGCATAGGCCTCTCGCAGGAGCACATCCTTTCCGGTGTCCTGCGTAGAGTTCGCAACTGTGCGTGTACGCCAGTCTATCCATGGTTGGTACTTTGCCAACCATGGCATGCCTAGGATGAGGTCATACGGACTCTCCAT
>NC_090610.1:14053780-14098132 GCF_004359215.1 Bremia lactucae
GCCATCCTATGGCCGCGCTTGCCGCATTTATAGCAGACAACGTCTGCATTACCCATTGCCCAACTTCATGGACGTGGCATCTGACGTCTCGGCCGACGGCTTATACCAAGCTGTCGCCGAGGCGCTGTTGAAGGATTGCTCCTCAACTAAGGCAATTTGGATTGCCTCTTTCATCGTCGACGGCACCATTCTGAAAAGGGCCTGTCGCGATGGGCCGTGCCGTAGTCTGTTCATTAACGTGGGCACCTCAGTGTGCTCCGGAATCGGACCTACGGTAATGGACGCCGACAGCGAGCGCATTTCTTGCACATACTCTTACAGAGATCGCTTCTCCTGTCGCGCTCCAAAGAGCGCCTGAAGCAACACTTCGTTGTTCGGTGGCTGGTACATGGCGCGAATCGTTGTCTTAAAGATCGCCCATGAAGGGAACGCCTTTCTGTCCGCCATAAGCGCCGAGTAAGCTCACTCTGAGGCCTTACTGCGCAGACGCGACATGGCGTACGACACCATCCGGCTGTCGTCCTCGATGAGCTGGGTGACACTGCATTGCTCCACGGCTAACAGCTAGTGGACAATCGTGTGCGCCGCAGTTCCATCGAACTTGGGCGGGTCCATCCGAATGGGCCTCGGCTGATGCGGCCGGGCAGAGAGCATCTCAACAGTCCTGTTGAGAGCCTCGCTCCGAGCCTGCTCATACCTCAGCTCATCCTGAGTCTGAGTGACGGACTCCGCCGCAGCATGGCCCTGTGCCTCGGACGCGGCTCTTCGCTGTCCGAGCACAAATGCCTCAATCTGGTCCAACTGAGCAACATGTTGCTCAGGAGGATTACCCAGGAGCCTGGCCAGGGCTTGTTCACCAAGTCCTTGCGCCATATGCCCTGTCACCTTCGGATGGTGTTAGGAGCGGTGAGACAAACGAGCCCAATTGATATTGAGATTCATCCTCAAGTACACACGCAGAGATGCGGGTCGTGGGAAGGATTTCAACTGTACCAAGTGTAGGCGGGTAAATACGTCCACGCTCTACTTAGACACACCCTAGCACAGCGAGAAGCGGTTCGACCTTTTTCTCTTGCGTGCAGTGAGGTAGTTGTGGGGGAGCCTTAGCGACCTCACCCAACGCACTAACAACTCTAGTAAAGCGTCGCCACTGAAGCGGTAATCCGGCTCCTCGTGCGCACTTACCAAGTAGGAAGTAGTTTTCAGACTAATTTATATTTAATCGTATTAAATATAAGTACCTATTTTTACCAATCTAAAATGTCCTCTCTGTAGATTACACTATATGTATTGGGGGCGTATCTTTTAAGATACTTCGCGTAACGGATGACGCTAGGCGTGATCCCTCTTAATGTGAATGCACCTATGCGCATCATATACACAGGGGTTGGTCACAATGTGAACCATACCGAAGTGGTGGTTCTAATTACTTTATTTAAGTTATTGACCATCCCCTTAAGTACGTCAAGTGTTTTAATGGGACTGAGCAACATTAGAGCAACTTGAGCCCATAACAATATAAGGAAATAACTTGTTGGCAACTGGGCCAAACTCGAAGAGCTACAAAGCTTTGGACAACGTCCTTGTCGTGATCACTAGTCCGTTCTTGGATTAGAAACATTGCATTCTCAAAAAGATGATTGCACATACCAGATAAAGTTTTATCCTCCTTTGGCTCGATGGGAAAAACACTATGGTTTGATTCGGCGATTTCGTATTAAATTAGCATGTTCGTGCTCCTAGTTGCTCAACTGGCGCAATTCCAACGGACAAATTCGCTGCATATGGCCGTGCATACCAAATCCATTACGTCAAGGCTACGTTGTCTTTTAATATAATCATTTGTTTGTAACTCCGTTATCAACCTCCATAACTTAGCTTCGAACCATCTTTGTTCTATCTCACACTCCCGAGCTCCATAGGCTCGAAATCTGTCACAATACAAGCCAAGTAGCCAAATCCACCTAAATACACTCGTCCATGCGTGTACTCTTAGAGCAACGCTTAATAAATAGCCTTTTTGAAAGTAGTAGTCTACACTCGAACTAAGTAGGGCCGAGCCGAACCATCAGGTAGTTTCATCAACAAATTGTCGACTTAACATTCGTAGACAGTGGGTAATAAAGGATCACCACCGACATGGCAATCGCCATATTTGATAACGTACCCGACCACAAGGTTGTCACTGACCTCGTTTTCTGAAAATTTTAAATTTAATCTATTATAGATTACGCCAAAATTAATGCCTTGGTGTAGACAACTGTAGCCGGCACATTTATCTGGATGTGCCGGACAATAGCAGCTAACGTATTCGATTAGTTCCTATATACGAGTATTTTAGTAACAAGGTTACACTTCCGTTGTTTGGTGATGGTGTGGTGTGATACACTCTAGGGACAATATATCATACTTATAAATTTAGGTAATATCTACATATATCTATATAAATATATAATTATGGGTAACACACTTGTCAGCCACCACATAGAGATCTGGCGACCGGATTCATATCACTTTAATTAGGCTAATGTATATTACAGAGACAGAGTCCAGTTCACCTTCGATTAAAAAGCGTTCCAAGTCTATATAGGCTTGCGCTGCGCTCGCTTAAAGATTGAAACGCTTTCTCAAGGTACGTACCCGATTCTAAGAATCACTAAGTTTTGGTATCAGATTTATATCTGGCGGCGACCACATTTATTACCCATAATAAATGGGATTTAAGTAACTAACTATTTTAAAATTAGCTAAAAGGGTATTTTACCCGTAAAGTGAATGTACCACAACAACGGTTCTCCAACCGATGTGTGCCCCATTACACTTAACTTCTATTGCAGGCATCTTCCGTGCTTGCTGTATGGTACCGTAACACTTATTAGCATTTTGTGGTCTGATCGCTAAACATACGGACCTGTGCCTCTTGTTTTTCTTCGAACTTACTTTAAAAAAGGTTCGATCGAGCGAAAAGGACCGGAGAGCTTGGTATGATGCACAGCATTTTAAGGTGCTGACGTTATTTGTCACCTGTTAAAAAATGGCTCGCAGAGCAACTCTGTAGCGACGCTACCAAGCGTCGTAAGCCAGAGGTAGGCTTATAGACTTAAAGAGCCACTCAGTTCATGAGAACGATTAAAGAACAACTCGAAAAGTCGTACTAGCTCGTAGAGCTTACATAGCCCTAGTTCAAAGGATCTATTTTAATTAGCTAGAGTAAGGTTTTTAGATTTAAATAATTAAAAGTTCAGTTCCCCTTTTGATCTTAAAGCGTTAAGTGTCTTTATAAGGCTTGCGCAGTGATCTGTTAGAGATAGAAGCCTTTCTAAGGTATATCCTCTTGGGCACTAGTTGCCACTTGGTTCTACGAACCCCTGAATCCCTTGAACTAGGATTCCTTAAGCTTTAATAGCTTGTACGACTCCCTGAGTTGTTAAACCCATTAGTTCAATAGAACTAAGTGACTCCCTGAGTCTGAAAGTCTTCATCAGACTTGAGGAGCGAGGTAGCTCCGCTAGACCTGGTAGCACTCGTAGTCAATCTACGCCTGAGTCTTTACAAGACTAATTTTTCACGAAAATGGAAGAGGTTCCAGAATTGTCGGAAGCGCAACGCGACGCTTATCACAAGCTCAAAACCCTTATTTGGACTTGAGCACGTGAAATTTATTATCTCCCAGGGACCAGAGGTCCTGCATGCAAGGCTTGAAGCTTCATGCGGTACGAAGCCTCCCTGAGCGGTCAGGTACAGGACCATTTAGCGGCATCTATGCCAACCCGGTACATCTCTGTACCTGACTCAGAGCCGAGGGCTCAACCTCTAACTGTAAATGTGAAGACATTTGAGGGAAAAGAGGGAGAAAATCTCCCTTTTTGGATTAAGCAGATGGAAATGTCCATTGATTCCGCCTTGTTCTTAACAGAACGGCAAAAGGTGGCTATGGCCATTTCCAAACTTGGAGGTAGAGCCATGGAGTGGGCACTATCGTGCAGCACGTCCATAAACGACGCTTTTCCCTCATGGGATTCGCTGAAACAGCAAATGACCAGCACGTTTGCACCGCCTGATCAGGCTTTTGCATGCGAGCACGACTCCTGGCGACTCGACAGGGTAAAAGAACCCTAGGGGACTTTGTCCAGGAGTTGAGAACTCTCATTGCATCTATGCATCAAGACCCGGTGCAAGAAGCAATTGTAGTAACCATCTTCATGGGGGGTCTCAATGAGGGTGTTGCCCGGATGGAATTATTCCGATCTCATCCGGCTACGTTCGAAGAGGCATTTGCCATAGCGCTACGCGCCGAGTTTGACTTTAAGACTGCTCGCCTTAGCACGCCTGTTTACCGAACAAGCTCTTCGAGCACATGGGTTCGATTGTATCACCTTCATGCGCTCTAAGCGCCTCAACATATTGTTGATTTCCTTCAAGGGAAAGGCGTCGAGCATAATTGCAAGACGCTCCTGAGTCAATTTAAATTGACCACGGCTTATCAAAGCCCTTTACAGTCGCTTGAGCGACTAGCTAGCCAGGCTTGTACTCTCACCCCGTGCCATTGGGCACCGAGCTAATAGGGGGCTAGGTTCTGTTTATACCCACCTCCTATAGGTTCAACAGAGCCTAGGTCTCCCCCAATGGGCGCCCCGCACCTGCTCGGTATCGACGTTTTCCCGCACCGTACCAGATCTCTGGTATAGGTCGGAGTTGGAGCTCTTTCGAGCTTTACGCGAATTTCAAAGAGGGCAGTCCGGACGTAAAATCTTTCGTGCTTCCGCACATATAACATCTACGGATGGTCTTATGCTGTTCCACAGCTTGAAAAGCCTCTTCTCCTTCCTCAACGAGGCTTAAATTCATAGGTTCCGCTCTATCAGACGGCTGTTCGCTTAGCGACTGGGACTCGTGTCACTGTTCTCAAAGTCCCATTGAACTTAGGTATAAAGTTTCTGGACTTTGACAGTATGGAACGCTGTTTCGTCCTTGATTTGGATTCGAGATATGATTTCATCCTTGGTATGGCCTGGTTAGAACACCATGAGCCATGGATTGATTGGAGGTCCAAGACCACAGGCGCCACGCGCAATGTTCCTAGCAAAGTTTTGGAGAGTCATGAACCCACCTTTGTTAGGCAACAAAAGCGCTATTGGCGCGGATCATTGAATGAGTCTCTCAGTGTTTTGGACATTGGCATGTCTGAGATATAAACTCTAATGTTAAAAACATTAATTCTGAGCCCGACTCAGCAGAAATAAGTGGAACGGCACGTACTCCGTCGAGTGACACTCGTTGTAACGGTTCACTGAATACTGAAAGCATTGTTGGCCTAAGGCCGAATCATCAAGGGTGCAATATCCCTGAGATACGTGAAGTGGCACGTCTAAGTCCACCGAGTATGGTCGGCCGAGGTGGCATCATACTGAGTGTCAGTAATGACACTGTTGGCGGTTCGCCAGGACTTCAAGGGTGCAATATCCCTGAGATACGTGGAGTGGCACGTCTAAGTCCACCGAGTGTGGTCGGTCGAGGTGACACCATACTGAATGTCAAAAATGATACTACTGGCGGTTCGCCAAGGCATTTTGAGTCAGACCCTTCTAATGCACGTGAAGCGACACGGAAACGTTCGCAGGATAAGAAAGTTGATACACCTAACTCCTTGTCGGATGTCAAATTAGACACCATGTCTTGTATAGAACCAATGCAGGCTGGAAAACCCGGGGACGTGAATGTCCCGGCCTCTAAGAGGCGTATTGTCTCCACTCCAAGACAGGATGGACACGAAGCGTGTATACCCTCACAAAGTGATACGAGTGAGCAACTACATACGCTTGTAAATGGTGTAACCGGTAACATTGAGGGGGAAATTAGCCTTTCGGCAAGCCTTTCGTTACATGCTCTTTTAGAGCTAGACGAAATGTCTATTGATGAGTGCGGTCGAGCCTTAAAGGCTGGCGACTTATCTGAAATGGTGGTCATTTTTGACCAACAATTGAGTTAAACTCATCGTCACTTCTAGACTAAGCTGTCCTGGATGACACAGAAGCTGCACTTAGTGCGCGGAGTGGGTCATTGATCCATAAAGATCCTACGGATCCAATTTATTCCTTAATTAAGGAATTACAAGATATGGTATATACCAATCCACCATCTGTTTTACCTCCGGATAGAGGTGTTCGTCATGAAATTGACTTGGTCTCGGGAACCAATTCTGTGTCACAAGACAATGGCCTTTACCAAGGGAGCAGTGTGACGTCATTGACGATTTCTTCCGTGCTAAGCACGAGGCTGGAATGGTACGAGAGAGCAAATCTCCTCATTCGACACCGACATTTTGTGTCAAAAAGCCAAATGGTAAATGGCGCATTGTACATGCTTATAATAAGCTTAATGCTGCCACTATACCAGCACAAACCCCCATTCCTAGAAAGGATGTTCTTCAAAACAATATGGTGGGATGTACAATGTGCAGTGCATTGGACTTAGTCGATGGTTACTACCAATTGCTCATGCGAGCTAGTGATATCCCGCTTACAGCGGTTAGCACCCCAAGCGACATGTTATGGGAATGGCTGGTTATGCCACAAGGGCTTTCCAACGCCCCGGCAACATTTAATCGTCTAGTGACGCAACTGTTTCGCCCTCATCGAGGTTATGCACAGACTTATTTCGATGACATTTTTGTCCATAGTCTTGCGGAGCAGGGTCGGTCGGATATGGAAAACCATTTAGACCATTTGCGAGCAGTGCTCGAGTGCATGCGCACAAACAAATTGTATGCCAATGCATCTAAATGCATTTTGGCGCAGACGAAATTTCTTTTTCAGAATGCTTCATTGGGAAGCGAGGCCTTAGAGCGGATCCCGCTAAGGTAAAAGCCATAGTAGATTGGCCGGTTCCCGAAAACCAAAAGGATTTGCGTAAGTGGTTGGGTCTTACCAATTATTTATGCAAATATAGCGAAAATTACGCTGATATGGCTAGGCCATTATCTTATCACCTTAAAAAGGATACAGAATGGTGCTGGACTAGCACCGAAAGTAATACTTTTTGAGCAGTTAAGGATAGTCTTATCCATGCCCCGATTCTGGCACTGCCAAACCCAAATTGTCCTTTCAGTGTCGTCTGTGACGCATCAGATTTTGCCATTGGTAGTGCTCTGTTACAAACAGATGTTGTGGGGCATGAACGTGTTATTGCGTTCGAGTCTAGACAGCTTAAAGCTTGCGGAAAAGAACTACCCAGTTACTTGCTATGAAGTATGCTCTCGTCAGATTCAGAGTTCACCTGCTCGGCTCTAAGTCGTTTGTGATTTATACAGATCACGCGTCATTACGCACGGCGACTAAGTCGCCCCATCTCTCACAGAGAATGGCCCGATGGCTATCCTTTTTTGGGGAATACAACTTCGAGGTGAAGTATAAAACCGGCAAGCAAAATGCTTTGGCCGATGTGTTATCACGGAGGCCGGATTATGAGCTTTCTCATTTAACGACTATCTCGTCACCTATTCCTGAATTAATCCGTTCGGCTTACGCCAAGGATGAGCAGTGTGTAGCTCTGCTACGAGCCTTAAAGAACTCGAATTCGGGTATTAAATTACCGGCACGTTTGCGTGCAAGGTTATATCGATTTTCTATCGATAACAACCTGTTTCTTTATTGCACAGACATCGCGGGAGAATTGGCCGATATGCTTGCGAATATCAGCCCTGTTACCGTTCGGAAACAAGTAAGCGAGTTTCTCGCGACGCTATTTAGTGTCTAAGACATGCAAGGGATACGATGGCTGATAGCCAAGACAAACAAAAAGAACAAGCAGATGTCAAAGGCAGAAGCTGTATTAATTCTTATATGGTCGGAGACCGAGTTATTGTGAACGCTAAAAACCTACCTACCAACTTGGTTTCCGCGGTCTTCAAGACCAAATTGCGCCCGCGCTTTATTGGACCATTTACGCTCGTGGTTAAGAAGGGCCTAGCTTATACGTTAAACCTTCCCATCAAGCTGCGTACACACCCGGTGTTTTATGTTGGCTTGCTTAAGCCATATCGGGACCCTTCCCACGTGGACTTGAAGGCGCTTGCGCCGAGACAGGCGGTCGTGCCGCAGATTGCTGCATCCTCACCACGATGTCCAGCTGGCCCTCTAAACGAGGCTGCTGACGGTCCAGCGTCGAAAGACGGTCCCGAACCGCCTCAAAAGAGCTCTCAACCCGAGCAAGGACCTCACAAAGAAGTTGCACCTCGTGCCGTAGAGCATCAAATGCTTCCGCCGAAATTTCGGCCCCCTCCCGCGCTGCTTGTTGCGCGGGGGAACCTTCAGTTTCATGTGGAGAAACTTCTAAAGCGACGTCTTCGTGAGGGTCAATATTAGCATCTGGTGAGGGTACCCATCTTCTGAAAACGCTTGGGAGTTCGAGGTACCTCTTCGGCAAGATTGCCCGTACGCCGTTGACGTTTTTGAGCGCCAAGCTCTGGGTCAACTCGCGTCAAACGACGCTTCCCACCACTAAACGTGGGATTAGGTGGATCTAAAGCCTTAGTGCGGCTTCGATCCTTGGTTGTACGGTCAACCGAAGCACTGAAATATTGGCTAGGCTTTTCTTCGTTTTGTGGCATACATGCCGAACGTAACTGGCCTTTGGCCTTAAGCTTAGCAAAGTCGAAGCTTCCGTTCCAAACGAACATCACCTCTATCCGCAGACTCTCTGATATTCCGGATATTACGGAGTTTGCGGGCCCGGTGAACCATTTCTCAAATGAGACGTCGTTTTCTGTTCTTGTTTCGTTTGGAAACAAAACGATCGGAATTTTCCTCATGGAGGTCACCGAAGCCCCACGGGCTTGATCAGGTAAACGCGTCAGATACTGGCTTCTCGTCATTACCTTCGGCGTAAGGCATTGCTCATGAACAGCGTCGCGAGCAGCGATCTCCTCCGGCGTCCTCGCCGGGTCACCAGAGATCCAGATGGCCAAGCTATGACCCGCTATCTCTTTGAGACGCTCGTCCGCACTAAGTGGAGTGAATCTATATTCACTATGAGCCTTAGCTTTCGCTATTTCGGCAGCTCGACGACGAGCTCTTTCCTCTATGAGGATTATCTGCTCTTGCTCTTCATCGAGCGGATTCGTAATTATGTTGGACTCAGGGTCCCGTGTCCTGCTCAATGCAGTTAAGACATCAGTGGCACCACGTTCGGGGAACAGATTCGGGGCTCGCCGACGTTCATCTGGAGGAGAAGGCGTGAGCGAACGCCGCTCTTTTTCCTACTCCTCTGATTGAGAGTGAATTTCAAAGTCCACCATTTCCTCATCGTCGAGGAAGGTGCTCAGAGTCTGCGACTCACTCTTGATTGTCATTAGACAAAGGAATGGAAAAAACAACCAAACGGTTAGCTGTTTAGGTTCCAAACTCAAAGAGGAAATGAAGCGAACGTTGTCACTCGGTGTCAATAGTCTGACGGGGGAGGGTGCAATGGGGCACACATCGATTGGAGAACCGTTGTTGTGGTATATTTTATACTTTATGGGTAAATACCCTTATTATCTAATTTTAAAATAGTTAGTTTTTTTAAATTCCATTTATAATGGGTAATATTTGTAGTCGCCGCCATATATAAATCCGGCGGCCAAAATCGATTTTAATTAGCTAGAATTGGGTTTTTAGATTTAAATAATTAAATAAAGTTCAATTCTTCTTTTGATCTTAAAGCGTTAAGTGCCTTCCTAAGGATTGCGCATTAATCTATAAGAGATAGAAGCCTTTCTAAGGTATATCCTCTTGGGCACAAGTTCCCACTTGGTTCTATGAACCCCTGAATCCCCTAGAACTAGGATTCCTTAAGTTTTAATAGCTTGCAGGACTGCCTGAGTTGTTAAACCTTAGTTCAATAGAACTAAGTGACTCTCTGAGTCTGAAAGTCTTTCTCTGACTTTAGGAGCGAGGTAGCTCCGCTACATTAAGTCTAGTGTCTGGTCAAATTTAATATAGCCGGAAGCGTAAGGTAAGGTGTAAACATAATTAAAAAAAGAAAAAATCCAGCTAAAAAGTCCATTTTTTTCCGTATTTAAATAATAAAAGAAATTAAACTTCTATGTTCATGTCTTACTGTGATCATGGGCGTGTTAAATTTCAATACATTGTATGCATTCCTATCATTTATTCTAAGAAATTACTATACGAAATGTAAGATAACTCCGACAAACCAGCCCACAATTTATATCCTATTTGATATTCCTTTGAGCTGAAGGCGGGCGTTTAAGAAGCGACCTTGCACTACAAAGCACACACCTTCAAGCTCAGCGAGGAAGGAGTACGACCGTCTTCTTTCACGTGCAGTGAGGTAGTCAGTGGGAGCCTTAGGCGGCCACACCTAGTAAATTTTTACCTTCGAAAAAGTGTCGTCACAGAAGCGGTTTCCCGTCTTCGCTTGCGCACCTCCATCTAAAAAGAAGTTTTAAGATTGATTAATATATAAGAATATTCTAAAACCTTTTTACCCAATCAGTAGATTTACCTCTGTAGATATGCATCTCTAGTGGCAAGCGCATCGTTTCAAATACCTCTGCTCGCGGATGACGCTAGACATCATCCTTTCAATGTGTATGTACCTATGTTCATTAAATACACAAGGATGGGTTATTACGTGGTCCTCCCCTAGTGGCAAGTCATATTACTTCACATGAACTAATTGTATTCCCCGTTAAGTGTGCTTAACGGGTGGGTTACATTAGGCACGTTATCCCGTTACACCCCCTTTAAGAACGAATTTACATTTTGTAAAATCATCAACGGAAAGAATGAGGGATAGCGAGCCGCATGCGACGCGCAGCGCTAGTCCTCTCTACCAATCCTTTAGCGAGACTTAACGATCCATCTTACTTGCACAGTGAAAATGTAGATCCGTCGCTCATTGTTGACAACAATGAGTCGACACCGCTGCCATCCCTTCATAGTAGTGATGAGTACAGCGAGCTAATATGGAAGTGTGATGGCGCTATGATGCCCGTCCAAAATTCACCCTATGCTCCCAACATGGAGATGCCTAACGTTGAGACGGCAAACCTGCCTAACGTCAACAAGGCGACTGTCTCGTCGTTTCCGCTAGCTAGCGCAGCGATCATTCATAAGACTGCCCATAAAGGTGCAGCTGCTTCTGAGTTATGTAGAGCCACAACATCTGTCGCTCAGACCATTATCCACAACGGGGATTCTGACGCAAAAAGCCTGAGGTGAAGGATCCACTTCTATTGTAAAAAGGAAGGTTAGTGTTAATAATTTATCCAACAGTTTTGTCGCTACAAATTTTAATTGGTATTTTTTTAGCAATGCGATGGCCGTTATCTACGTTCTTAGGATCGGTATTTGGCATAATTTCGAGTGGGTGGCTCAACAAGAATTTCACAATAACCCGACGGCGCGTGATCGTGTCCACTCGGTGTCAAAGTTTGTCCATGTTGAACGCAGCTATGTGACTGGTGGTAAACCACCAATGCCACCTCCATCCAAATACCCTCGTTGGGATGAAACTAGTTCGTCGCTTCCAGAGCGCGCCAATATAGACGCTCATGATTATTATGACGTCTAGAATTCATGGAAGGCTCAGAGAAAATCACTTGAGCGTGTTTCTTCGATCCCGGTCGTGTTGCGTTTATATGAGTCAATCGACTTGTACAAAGCAAAATTCCTGCGCCGTCTTTAGCCACATAGCGATGTGGCGAAACAACGGTCGCAGCGAATCAACTTCGCTCGCTTGCGTGTTAAAGAAATCAGAGGCGGTAATGTACCCCTGCTTCTCCTCGTCACGCTTCTCCTGCTAGTCTATTTGGAACTAGCGGGGCAGCTCCAACTGGTGCTCCTTCATAGGCAGACATTAATCCCGGCACGTCGACGCGCAGGGCATCGGCCGGATCCCAACAGTCGAAACTCTTCGAGTATCCGCTCCATCGGATGAGTATCTGAAGCTTATGCTTCAAGACCGGTGGACAAGCAATCTTCCAACCAGGAAGCGCTGGTTCCCAGCAGCATCCACAAATGCAGGCGGCACCTATTAGGAGTGGCGATTTTTCCCACCTGGCAAGAAGACTTTCACCTTCCTCGCCATCTCCTCCTGATCGACGCTCGACTCACATTCGGCGTCACCATCGGTCTCCTAGAGAATGGGGGGTATGTGATCTCGTCTAAATCAACATATCGTTTCAGACGATCCACGTAAGAGGCGGGGTGCATCTTCATATACATCGGAACGGTTAGCCTATAATTTAGGTCTCAAACATCCTCGACCACCGTATATGGCCCGATGAAATGCGGCAGTAATTTTGTACCCCCAGGTGGTACTGAAACTGCATTTTTAGGTAGAGGAGCAGTACTTTAAAGTACATTTTATCTCACTCGGAAACTTCCATTCGTTTTGCGACCATGTTGGTCCGCATGTTGTTTTTGCCTGTCCTGTGCACTTGCCATCGCATCACGGACATAACGTGTGATGGCAAATCGGCAACATGAAAAGCGTTAAGCCTCACTCACGCTTTTAGCATCAGAGTCGCCTATGACACCGCCAACAGGTCGGTCATATGACGTAGTTGTTAATTATCGAAACGTTGTTATCGTTTTGGGGCACACATCCTTCTGCATGCGCGCGCAGCCGGTCGCAAAATTGCTTGCATCGCAGACGACGCTAAAGAGCTTAGCCGTGTTAGGCAATGCAAACACCGGTGCCATAACAAGAGATTGCTTAGCTGATGTGAACGCATCTACTCGTTGCTTTGACCAAACCCTTCTGCATTCTTTTTAGGAGGTCAGACATGGGCTTAGTACAATCTGCATAATTCTTGCCTTACTTACGCAAGTAATTACCGAGCCCTAGGAGTCGGCGTAAATTCTCCACTGTCGTGGAATTGGCCATTCTTTTACAAACTCTACCTTGTCTGCGTCTGAGCGATAATCATGTGTACCTACGATGCAGCCCAGCACAGGTATCTCGGGGATCCCTATAACACACTTTTGCAAATTGGCGTACGATTGAGAGTCACCCAGAGTCTGCAACACAGCGTCCAAATGACGCTTGTGTGACTTAATTTCGCTCATCCTGTTCTCGGCCCTACTATGCACATATACATCGTCAAAGTGATGGGGTGCGTAGGCACGGTGCTGACGCATAACGTAAGCCACCACTCGGTTGAATGTCGTCGATGCGTCTTTAACCCTTGGGGCATCACAAGCCACTCCCAAACCATGCCGATTAGGGTGCTTACTGCCGTTTTGTCTGCATCGGGCTCCCTCATGAGTACCTGATAGTAGCCATCCTTTAAATTCAACGCGGAAAAGATAGTTGACTTTTCCATGGATTCAACAAGACATCTTTTCGCGGGATTGGCGTTTGGGCCGATACGTTCGCCGTGTTCAGCCTTTTGTAAGCGTGAACCACTCGCCATCGACCTGTGGCCTTATGCACTCAGAAGGTCGCTTGATAAAGCGATCTGTCTAGTGGAACAGAAAGACTTTGACCCCAAACAGGCTTTCTTCCATCTGGTGCTTGTCGTCCACATAAACGACTAAAAAAGGACATTCCGAAATAATGGACGTCATGTATGTTGAACGCGAGAAGCCTCGCTCTTCAAGCTACAACCTATTACAAAGATGCAATTGTTGTCGAAAGACAGGGTGCTACGCCTATGAGTGTAGTGCTCCACGCCCAGTGCCTGGAAACACTGAGCGATTCTACAACAATGCATCGAGGGGTTGACGCCCAATTTGGTGTTTTCACACATTTTGTCTGTTATCGGCCTATAACTCCGCGAAAACGCCGAACTGCGATCCGACCTCGCTATCCATTGTTATAGAACGCATCAAAATACACCTTTTTCATTGATGCCTTGCATACAAGAGAGTAAAAAATACGGCCTGCGCTCGACGATTTATATTTTTTGTACCAAATATTTTTTTCACTTGATTCAACGAAAACGATCGGCCTCCTGCTAAGAATAGCGGAGGATGCAGACCCGAAGTTGTTGCAAATCGCAACGGCGAGGCGCAGCCCGTTAAATAATTATAACGATAGATAAGATGATTAATAACTTTTATTATCTTTAAAGATAATGCTGTCAATATTACCACACACGGTAATATTGTAGCAGTAACGTAATTACTGTTCTGTATTTTTTTTGATGTAAGCCAATTTATCAACCCCACCGATAGCTGTTAGACGCGCGATTTGGGCATTGAGCATTGCGTTGCTGTACATAGTTCTATATTTATTTATTAAAGTCAGGGCATTGAGAGGTTACTACTTCGAATATTACTAACAGTTATACTCTTCCCTACAGAAAGTGTTTCATAGTATTTGCCTCTGTGTTACTGAGCCACGCTCAGTAAATTAGTCGCCTAAGGCAGTCCTACCCAATGAACTTGTATTTATTATCACGAAAGCGATTTTACCGTCTTCTCGTGCGCAATTGTTATCAAAAAAGTAGTTTTAAGACTGATTTATATTCAAAAGAATTATATGTACAACCTTTTTACCTAATCAATAGATGCCGTCTCTGTTTATTGTATCTCTACATGGCGAGCGTATTATTCTGAATACCACAGCTCGCGGATGACTCTATACGCCACCCCTTCCAATGTAAATGCACCTATGTGCATCGTATACACATGGGTGGGTCACTACGTGGACCTCAACCGAGTGGCAGGTCAAATTACTTTACATGAAGTGGTTGGCCTCTTCGTTAAGTGTACTTAACGGGTATGTAGCATAAGACAGCTAGCCCATTACAGAAGCAATTGGTAAATGCTGCACTTCAAAGATACTTGATTGACCACAACTGTAACGGAGCGCCTTTCGCTTGATTCAGTACAAGCTAATTTTCACTGATGACAGTGCAGGCAAAGTGCCTCTGCTTACCTCACGGACATGACGTGCAGTAGGTTGCTAAATGAGGCTTGATAACAAGAGAAAATCTCTCCAACACCTCACTGCACACGGTCAGACCGCTTCCTCGTTGTGCTTGAAGATGAGTGTTTTGTAGTGCGAGGCTGCTCTACACTTGATAGCACTTGTAGTTCTTTCCGCGGCCAGACATCTCTGAGTGCGTCAATTAGAATGAGCCTCAATATCGATTGGATTCATTTCCCTCACCTTCGCGAACCTCATCGGGAGGTGGCTGGGCGTTTGACGAAGGGACTTGGCGGCAAGCACTGGCCAGGCGCTTGGGCAGTCCTCCTGAGCAACATGTTGGTCAGTTGAATCGGTCTGAGACCTTTGTGCTCAAACAGCGAATGGCCGCGTCCGAGACACATAGCCCTGCTGCGGCGGAGTCCTCCATGAAACTGAGGAGAGCTTAGGCGTGAGCAGGCTCGGGACGAGGCTCTCAACAGGACTTTTGAGACGCTCCCGTCCGGCCGTGTAAGCCGAGACCTATTCGGATGGACCCACCCAAGATTGATGGAGGACGCCACCCGGATGGTAGCGCACGTTATATGTCGTATCTGCGCGGTATATGTCGTATCTGCGCGGTAAGGCTTCCAAAATGGAATGAATGCCAACAGCGAGCGCATATTCTGCACGTATTCTTGCAGGGATCGCTTCGCCTGTTGCATTCAAAAGAAGAGCGCCTAAAGGCCAACTTCGTTGCTCGGCTGCGTGATACATGGCGCGAATCTTTCTTTGTCTTAAAGATCGCCCATGAAGGTAACACCTTACCTTCCGCCGTAAGCGCCGAGTAAGTCCGATACTGGAACACAGTAAGATCATCACTTTAATGAACGCTCAGCAGCACAGCCCATCGCAACAGTTTTTTTTAAAAGGTGCCGTCGACGATGGTAGAGGCAATTCGAACTGCCTAAGTTGAGGAGCAACCCTTTAACAGTGCCTCGGCGACAGCTTGATAAAAGCCGCCGGCCGAAAGGTTGGACACCACTCGTTTCGAGTTGGGCAATGCAGACGTAATCTGCTACATTTGCGGTGGGCGCGGCCATCTGATGGCTCGGTGCCATGCTAGAGTCCCGCTGTTGCTAAGACGCCCAGCAAGAGCGCTCACTACCCGAAGGGTGGTGGCAAGAATTATCGTGCAAGACGCATGAGTTCTGCATCGACACTGAGGGTTCGAAGAACGCAGGAGCACAGTAGGGGCGGGATGTCCGACTGACGCGGACTCTAAAGCTAGAATTATCGAGCAAATGGGTAACATAGTCTCTGAGGTTTCAAAATTTCGAACCTCAACCTTGATAGTCGAGTACGAGGCTATGACCATGTGATGACCCTTCTCGTGGATTTGGGTGCATCACATAATTTTGTGAATTTAGCGGCCTTAAAACATAGACCGGCGATGTGTGAGTCGCTTTGCCAGAATGAAAAGCGAGAAGTGGCGTCCATTTGTTTAGCGAACGGCGCGCTCGTTAAATCTGAGGGAGTTCAAGTTGAACTCGCCTTTGGTTTTAGTGACCTCTCCTGTAGTGAGAAGTTCACAATGTTAGGTAAGAGAGTCCGTATGACCTCATCCTAGGCATGTCATAGTTGGCAATACACCAACCATGGATAGACTGGCGTAAAAGCACAGTTGCTAACTCTACGCAGAACACTGGAAAGGATGTGATCCTGCCAGAGGCTTATGCGAATGATGTCGTGTCCAACATAGTTGTGGGTGCGTTGACGGGATGTCAAACGTCACCAAGTCCTACCCAGCTCGGCCAGACTGGTGTAGTGAATACGATGACAAGCAGTCGTGCGCCCAAAAGTCCTGCACAGAGCCGAGAGCCTGTGGAAGTAGATAGCGAGCTGACAAGAAGTTAAGTATCGCGAGAACCAGCACAGAGCCTAGAGCTTAGTGCGGTTGGAAGTGGTGCGTAGCAACGACACCTACGTCCAGGTCAAAAGGTCGTGGTTACTCAAAAATCGAGTACCCAACAACTAACGACGATCAAGGCACGTAAACACGAGTGACCTTTGGATCAGTCCCGGCTGAAGAGGCCGAATCTTCGAAGAGGGTGCTCTTTGCCGTCAAAGACAAAATGGCGGAGGTATCCTCAGGTGAGTTGCTCCGGCACGTCTTCGGATCTGCCGAGGAGATTTAGGAAACCTCCTGGAGATGTTGTGAGATCTGTTCCTTTCCGACGTGTCTTAATGAGTCTATCTAATACACTTTTTATATACACAGTTTTCTCGTTTGCTTATCAATTGGATGACCCACGATACCGCTTACTAAGTGTCGTGTATGTTCGGCATAAGCATAGAGGTCACGCCTGCTCTGTTTCAAATCCAGGAGCTCTGCTCAAGCCCCGAATTCAGCACGTGGCGGCTCAAAGGTTTGCCTGAGTTGGGGGTATAAAGACATCATACGACTCAAACCCAAATGGGTCGTGAAGATCGAGCCTAAGGCCTAAGATTTGGCTCATCCGGCCAAGTTGGACATACCAGTATTTAATTTCGTCACATTGTCATCAATGTGGCGAGCTTTATTGGCGTCGTCTAATTCGACGAACTATCTCAAAGAGAGTTGCCTTGATTTCCTTGAACTTAGAGTTTCGAACTTTGAGCTTTTGCGTCGACGCGAAGGCGTCGGCCCGATAGCAGCATATATGTCCTGCTTAGCCAACAGTTCTTGGCCGAGTGGTTAAGCACTGGAACTGGGACCGGGAGGTACGTGGATCGATACCCGCGGAGTCTGGTACGATGACACATCGCCGGCGATAGGCTAAAAAGCAGACGAGCATCCATCCAATGGATGGCCGCCCTGGTCAACCCGCACCGTAGGTGTGTGATAGTTGGGTGGGAGGAGGCCCTGTAGCCGAAACTCCACATAGTGTAATGAGGGATGCGGACCTTGTTCTTTCAAAACGAGAGCCTTGCTAGTGAAGCAAAGTTTTTTTTCTCAATGTCATCGTCGAGTTCATGTTGTATGAACTCGGCTATAGCCCCATGTTGCTTGTCTCTAACAACATCTGTATATCCTACAGCCGAACTCATTCGTTCGATCGCTCTCCCTACAAGGTCACATTAATGAGTGAACCTTTCACGCGTTGCATTGAAGCCTTCCGGTTAGGCTTGAAAGCCCCCTTATTGTTTATCCAACATGTCCATGTGTGATGGAGCTCACGTAGGCCGTTTTCCCGACTACGAGGTGCCACAGGAGCAACGGAGCACCTTTCGCTAGGACTGATAACAGTACTACATATAACACTGAAGGTGAGGTGCCTGGACTACTTCACGTTCACTGAGATGCAGAGGCAGGTAGGTTACAAGTACCTAAGAAGTCTTAGCTACTAGAGTCGTCATTTAGGCTTAAATTTAGAGAGAAATAAAACTCTCTTAATATATAATAACTTCCTACGAAACGATGTTCTATGTACTGAATTTATTATATTAATAGCTAACTATGTATAGCGCCTCCATGCGCACCGCCTAATCGTGTCATGTAACGATTGGCGGGGGTTGATTCAAAATTAAATTAACCAAGTAACAGAACTAATTTCTTGTTGCCTGAATCTTATCAAATTTTGAAAATATGTGAAATGTTAAGTCAAAATTAATGGAAGATAAAATTTTTATAATTTTTATTTTATTTTTATAGGAAATAACATTAATTTTCTCCGAAGAGGTAATAATATTCATATAAAGGGACACCACGATACAGTAACAGCAAATTTAAACTTGAAATTTGATGGGAATGTTTTCGAAGCTCTGAAAAGGTGTTTTCAAGTTATATAGGTATTTTTATGTGGCCATTGATCCCGTTTAATTTTAAAAAAGTAATGGGGTTCCCCGTTACATAAATTACATTTCCTATTAGAGGATAATAATAAATATTTTTTATGAGAGGAAATAAATAAAGAAGTAAGAAATTATTATCGTTATTAATTTTGACTTAACACTTTCAATATTTCCAAATTTGGTAAAATTGGCACAAAGATACATTAATTCTGTTGATTGGTTGATTCAAGTTTAAACCAACACCGCTAATCGTCATGAGACAAGATTGAGCGATGCGCAAGGAATCGCTATACATAGTCAGCTATTACTATTTTCAAGAAAGTAGATAGTCGATCGTTACGGTAAAATTTAATGTATTAATACAATTTTACTTTTTCTTCAAACTAAAGCCCTAGTATCGACTCTAGTATCCAAGACTTATTATGTACTTGTAACCTTCCTCTACACGTCGTGTACGGGAAGTAGTCGAGGCACACCACCTTCACTGAAATCAGTGTAGGTTGACCAGTACTTTTATCAGTACTAGCAAAGAGTGCCCCGTTATACCTAAGAGCACTTTATAGTCTGTTCAACATCCTACGCGTGCTCCACCAACATAGGAATGTTGGAAGGAAAGAGCTTTTAAGCCCCTCAAGAATGCTATCACGTAACGCGTGAATCGTTCATTCATTTAAGTGACCTTGAATGGAGATCGATCGAGCATATAAGTTCGGGCGTAGGGTTTAGGGCAAGCCGTTTGTGCCATGCTGGCCACTCTGAACACAGACGAACAACATGCGAATATAGCCGAGTTCATACAGCATGAACTCGAAGGGGCCCAAGCAAAGTAGCCTTGATTCACCAGCAAGTCTCTCAACACGTAGAGGTGTTGAAAGAATAGGATTCTCAACAGTTGGAACTGTTGAGACAGCAGCAGTACATGCTGCTAGCGGGCCGACGCTTCTGTGTCGACCCGAAAGATCAAAGATAGAAATCTCTAAGTTTAAGGCAGTCGCAGGCGACTCCTTTTCAATATGCTTCGTCGAACTTGACGATGCCATAGAAGCTCGCCGCATCGATGAAATGCGAAGAAAGAAAATTTTGCATGCCTAACTTGACTGGATGTCTAACTCTTGGCCCTTAGGGCTCAAGCTTCACTACCCATTGGTTTTTGGGTCCTATGAGGTCTGTAAGCACTGGCTCAGGCAAACATTTAAGCCGCCACGTGCCTAATTCAGGGCTCGAGCAGAGCTCCTAGATTCAAAACAGGGCAAGCGTGACCTTCACGCTTATACCAGCATACACGATACCTGGTCAGTTGTATTGTGGGTCATCCAAGTGATGCACAAACTCAGGTAATTGTGTTTGTTAAAGGTCTTGCAGACAGTTCTGTTAAGACTCACCCGCTCCGGCTTGAACTAGAGTCGCTTGACCAAGCGAGCTCTATAGCGGAACAGGAGAACTTCAGCCTGAGACAGTATTTCGTCCAAACAAAACCCTATTGTCCACATAGAAGACAAGGAAACGGATGTCCCGAACCAATGCAGCTCTTATATGTGGAGAGCGAGAAACCTCGCTCTTTAAGGCACAAATTTTTGCAAAAATGCAAGCGTTATCAAGAGCTGAGCCACTACGCCTATGCGCGTAGTGCCCCACGCTCAGTGCCTTAAAACACTGAGAAAAAGTTCGACCTTCCACTAGGAGCAGCGGACGACGCGGATCCGAGCTGTTGCGAAATCACAACGGCGAGACGAATCGTAAAAAAAATCGTCACGGTCAGTAGGTGCGAAGCGCCCTACTAATTTAGCAATGTCAAAAGAATTTGCAGTTATTTGACGAAAGTTTCTCCTCACACAAAAAAATTGTGTGTAAATGACCCAGGTGATAAGGTAAACCTCATCACCTTAAAAATATTAGTGGCAATACATTGCTACTAAAGTCACTAGTCGATTGTGGGGCGTCAAACAATATCATTCGATGCCAATCGCTATAAGATCGCAGACTCAAAAAAGTTTAGATTTATTGAGCGCGATATCCTTTTAACGACGATGACAGTCCGACTAGCATCAGGCGCATCAGTAACAGTAAAGAAAACTGTAGTTGGAATCCAATACACGTTAAAGGGTAAGCAATACGATTATAATTTCATACACTAGGTTCGAAATACAGAGTGGCCATTGCCTCGTGTGAACAAGGATTAGCGATCGTCAAATTCTTTGCCGATCGCAGCAGCGGGCCATGTGGGGAAGTCAACCCCTCCCACATAGCTCTCCGACCTTCTTTCTGCGTAAACCAACAGGGGGTGTGGCGGATTGTGCATGCGTTCAATTAATTGAACGCTGCAAAGGTACCGGCCCAAACGCCGATACCTCGCAAAGACGTAATCATTGATAATATGTGAAATAATACCATCTTTTTGACAATGGATATGATGAATGATTCTTATCATATCCTTATGCATGATTAGGATATCCCGTTCACAGCAGTAAGCACCCAACTAGTTTTCCCACAGGGGCTTAGTAGTGCCCCTGCGACATCTGCTAAGATCGGTTCGGGATTTGGCACCAAATTACTTTTGAGGGCTTCGTTCATAGAAGAGCCATGATAAGAAAATCGGACGTTGAAGTCCATCGTACCCACGTCCAAAAGGCTCTTACACTTATGCGTAAGCATAAGTTGTATGCAAATCTCAAGAAGTGAATATTCGCTGCAAGCGAAATACCACTTCTTGGGTGCATCGTGGATAAACACATCACCGACTGGCCTGTGTCAGTCGATGTAAAAGGACTTCGAGAGTCCCTAGGCTTAGCGGCGTACTTACATAAGTACTCCCGCAATTATGCCGAAATGACAGTACATCTCTTTTCTTTGTTGGAGAAAAATGTAAAATGGTCATGGAACGCTGATTGTCACTGTTACATTGAGGGTATCAAGCAAAGCTTGATGCAATCGCCAATCCTGGCGATTGCAGACAAAGACAACCCATTTCATGTGGTCTGCGACGCCAGCGATTTGGCAATCGGCTGTGCGTTAATGCAATACGACACAGACGGCGCAGAGCGCTTCGTCTGCTATCAGTCTCGTCAGCTTCAATCAGCTGAACGCAATTACCAAGTGCATGACAAAGAACTCCTTGCCATGAAATATGCACTGGCTATGTCTACGGTCTATCTCTTGTAAGATAGATCGTTAATTGCTTATACGGACCATGCATCCTTACGAACGGCGTTAAGCAATCCACACATGTCGCAATTAATGGCGAGATGGTTGTCTTTCTTCACGGAGTACAATTTCCCAATGGAATATGAACCAGGACGACTTAATGACGTTGCTGACCCCCTTTGGCGCCAACCCGATTTTGAGCCAGCTGCGCAAATCATTGTTCAGCATAAGCCCACTATTGCAACAATCAACAGTAAGCATAAACCTTCTTTTGCAACAATAATTTTTTGTCGTTAATGTTACTTCACGATGTTAGAGAAGCCTATCTAGAAGATAAGGCTCTTAAAGATTTGATGATCACCTCAGAAAACCATCCCAACAATCCTTAAGATAATTATCGAAATTGTATGCATCCTCAACAGATCGATACACAACACGCAAAGGAAACCGTACTACACAGCCATTGCTGGCGACCCTCGTAGTCACCCATAATGATATGCGTTTACGCATCATGTATGAGTGTCACGATGCACCAATAAGTGGCCATTGTGGACGTGAGAAGAACTAAGCCGCCACTATTACTGGCCACGCCAGTATGAGCTCTTCAGCAAGTGCCCACGTGCTTGTGAAATTTGTTAATGGGTGAAGCCTAGTGCTTCATCTCGTGCTCCATTACAACCTCTGCCTGTTCCGGCAGAGTAATGGCAATACGTATATATGGACTTCGTCTTCGGATTTCCTGAAGACGATCAAAAAACGTTTGGTACTCTTGTGTTTGTTAATCGTTTCAGCAGGACGGACCATCTTGCTGCATTCCCGGAGTAGATCAAAGCCAAAGGCTGAGCTCGTGTCTTTGTTGATACGATATTTCGACTCCATAGGATACCATGTGAACTGGTTTCAGATCAAGACCCCAGATTCACGGCGGAGTTTGGCAATTTGTTTTCAAATCACTTGGTGGATGTGTCAACTTTTGAACATCGGACACAAATGGCCAGACAAAACGTGCAAATCGTATCCTCGAAGAGATACTTCGCGGATACGTCCACGCGTTTTAGAGTTAAAGCGAGTTCTTACCGGTAGCAGAATTTGCCATCAACAATTCGATGCATGCATGCATCAACAAAACATACCCCGTTTTTCGTGAATGCTTACGCCATCCACGTATACCCACGTTGTTTGAGAGTGACTCTTATTAAAGGGGGGAGGGACTCGCTCAACCAAAGACGATTTGGCTTTTGCTTATCACGCATTGACTCAACAGCCAATGCGAAGGATACCAATGCTGATTCGATCAACGTTGAAGAGGATAAACTCAGTTGTTACGATAAGGCAATTGCTGATTTTGGTTACGATGCTGATATATTCAGCATCGAACATAATAATATAAGTCTACTAAAGAAGATAATGATATCTCCGCACTGCACTCCTGAACAAAAAAAACAAACCCGTGTCATCAGAAGAATTCCTGCTGACTCGAGAACCAGTGGTTTGTTTCGTGCGGGATTTCATCGCTAAGTTGGGCCGACAGAAACGGAACTGACAAGAATGGGAAAGTAAACGTTCTTTTTGTTAACATAATGATCTAGTCCTACTGTCTCCGGAAAACTTACCTAAATATATAGTGACGTAAGTCGGCAGTTATTACTGCTTAGGTATATCGGTCCATTCCGTTTACTCCATCACCAAAGCAGTGCGTTCACGATCGAGTTGCAGCGTAGGATGTGTACGCATCCTACCTTTGACGTTGGATGTACCATCAGTATTCGCGGGCCGGCTTAGTATCGGACCGGTGCAAAATGGGATCAGCAACGACATTAAGTTGTCCTGGTTTATATTCCACGAAGAAGTTGTCCTCCGTGAAGAAAGACAACCATCTCGCCATTAATTGCGAAAGGTGTGGATTGCTTAATGCCGTTCGTAAGGACGCATGGTCCGTATAAGCAATTAACGATCTATCTAACAAGAGATAGACCGTAGACATAGCCAGTGCATATTTCATGGCAAGGAGTTCTTTGTCATGCACTTGGTAATTGCGTTCAGCTGATTGAAGCTGACGAGACTGATAGCAGACGAAGCGCTCTGCGCCGTCTGTGTCGTATTGCATTAACGCACAGCCGATTGCCAAATTGCTGGCGTCGCAGACCACATGAAATGGGTTGTCTTTGTCTGCAATCGCCAGGATTGGCGATTGCATCAAGCTTTGCTTGATACCCTCAATGTAACAGTGACAATCAGCGTTCCATGACCATTTTACATTTTTCTCCAACAAAGAAAAGAGATGTACTGTCATTTCGGCATAATTGCGGGAGTACTTATGTAAGTACGCCGCTAAGCCTAGGGACTCTCGAAGTCCTTTTACATCGACTGACACAGGCCAGTCGGTGATGTGTTTATCCACGATGCACCCAAAAAGTGGTATTTCGCTTGCAGCGAATATTCACTTCTTGAGATTTGCATACAACTTATGCTTACGCATAAGTGTAAGAGCCTTTTGGACGTGGGTACGATGGACTTCAACGTCCGATTTTCTTATCATGGCTCTTCTATGAACGAAGCCCTCAAAAGTAATTTGGTGCCAAATCCCGAACCGATCTTAGCAGATGTCGCAGGGGCACTACTAAGCCCCTGTGGGATAACTAGTTGGGTGCTTACTGCTGTGAACGGGATATCCTAATCATGCATAAGGATATGATAAGATCCATTCATCATATCCATTGTCAAAAAGATGGTATTATTTCGCATGTTATCAATGATTACGTCTTTGTGAGGTATCGGCGTTTGGGCCGGTACCTTTGCAGCGTTCAATTAATTGAACGCATGCACAATCCGCCACACCCCTTTTGGTATACGCAGACAGAAGGTCGGAGAGCTATGTGGGAGGGGTTGACTCCCCCACATGGCCCGCTGCTACGATCGGCAAATTTTTTGCCGATCGCTAATCCTTGTTCACACGAGGCAATGGCCACTCTGTATTTCGAACCTAGTGTATGAAATTATAATCGTATTGCTTACCCTTTAACGTGTATTGGATTCCAACTACAGTTTTCTTTACTGTTACTGATGCGCCTGATGCTAGTCGGACTGTCATCGTCGTTAAAAGGATATCGCGCTCAATAAATCTGAAAATTTTTGAGTCTGCGATCTTCTAGCGATTGGCATCGAATGGTATTGTTCGACGCCCCACAATCGACTAGTGACTTTAGTAGCAATTTATTTGCCACTAATATTTTTAAGGTGATGAGGTTTACCTTATCACCTGGGTCATTTACACACAATGTTAGAGTGTGAGAAGAAACTTTCGTCAAATAACCTGCAGATTCTTTTGACATTGCTGAATCAGTACGGCGATCCGTACCGTCTGACCCCAACGATTTCTTTACTGTCCGCCTCGCTCGCTCTTCAAGTCGCAAACGTTTGCAAAAATACAATCCCTGTTAAAAGATGGGCCACTTCGCCTATGTGAGTTGTGCTACACGCCCAGTGCCTAGAAATACAGTGGAACAATCGACCCCCCCCCCCGTTAGGAACAGCGGAAGACTCGGATCCGATGATGTTGCGAACTCGCAACGGTTTTATCGCTCTCCACATGCGAGAGGTCCATTGGTTCTGAACCTCTGTTTTCTTTTTGTCTCGGTTGTCGATAAGCACTTGAGCAGACGAAAGCCTGTTTCAGGCTTATATCCTCCTCTTCCGCGACAGAGATCGCTTGATCAAGCGTTCTGATTCGAGCAGGAACAGACGGGTCTTAGTGATACCATCTGCAAAGCCCAAGTTGTACACAGTAATTTGTGGCTGCTCATCAATTCGGAAGCAAGATAAGCTTACGAGTATCGTATGGGTTGGGTATAAGCGTGAGGGTCACGCTTGCCCTGTTTCAACTGGGAGCTCTAATCCAGCCCTATATTGGCACGCGGCGACTTGAAGGTTTGCCAGAGCCGGGTCTTAAAGCCTTCAATCATCCCAACCACAAATGGATCGTGAAGTGTCAGCCTAAGGCCCAAGATTTGGCTCATCCGGCCAAGTTGGACATACCAATATTCAATTTCGTCGCATCGTGATTGATGCGCGAGCTTTAATGGCATCGTCTAGCTCGACGAATCATCTTTAAAGGAAGTCACTTTCGACTGCCTTAAACCTACAGATGTAAATCTTTGAGCTTTCGCGTCGACGCGAAGGCGTCGCCCCTCTGTCACCCTACATCATGACTATTGGTGAAGAAGAGTGACGTAACGAGGTGTCTCGTTACATAAAAATTATTTCCTCTAAGAGGAACAATATATTATGTATATAAGAGGAAGTAAATAAAGAAGTAAGGAATTATTAACTTTTATAAATTTTGACTTATTAGTTCCACAAATTACCAGTTTAGTTATGTTGACGCAACAAGACATTAGCTCTATTGATTGGTTGATTCAAGTTTAAATCAACCCTGCCAATCATTATAAGACACAATAAGGCGGTGCGCGAGGAGGCGCTTTACATAGTTAGTTATTAATATATCAAAGCCATTATATAGAAGATCGTTACGAAAGAACATAATGTATTAGTACAGTTTTACTTTTCTCGATTGTTAACCCAGACGATCGACCTCTAGTGGCGAATACTTAATTAGGTACTTGTAACCTTCCTCTGCACGTCCGTGTACGTGAAGTAGTTGAGGCACCTCACCTTCACAATTATCAGTGTCAGTTCACTAGTACTCTATTTAGTACTAGCGAAAGGTGCCCCGTTACAATTGACATAGACACTCTTGCAAAAGAAGTATGCCAATTATTAAATGCTTTTATGAGGCACATAAACGTTTAGCAGTTGCGTCATAAGTGTCTGGAGTATGGCAAACAGCTGTAACGAGAAAGAACTTCTTTTCCGTTACTGCCAGCTTACAATTCGCGCTGCGGTGAGAACACTCAAACCAACTTCCGGTTTCAAATCCAAATTGATACGCACAAAGTAAGTTTAATGGCTAGCAAAATCTTGGCAGCAACTAGTCGGTCCTGAAAACAAGGCGACGTGCTTTTATGAAAAATTTAGAAAATAATCATTTTTAAAAATCTCAAAGTCGAAACCCTTTCGATAGTCGCTGACGCTGACTAGTATCGATTCGCTTCGCTTTAACTGCATCGAATTTTGAAACGGATATCCTTCCAATGTTTTTATGGGTCCAGCAAACTACAAAACGGTCAATGGTATTACTGTCCGACCAACCCTAAGGTGATTATCTGGGCTCTGATTAGAGCAGCTAAGTTGTAACAACTTTTTTTAATCAAATTATGTACGCAACTAAGTCTAGACATAAAATCGTCTTGAAAGTATTATATTACGAAACATATTTATTTTTGAAAGCAATAAATTTCAGCTTTCTGTATCATTAAATAACATGCCCGTCTGTACCACACATAGTAATATTTGTAGCTGTGAATGTGACAGCTTTTTTAATTGTTTCAAATAGACCAATATATCACCCGGCCAACCGATGCTAGACGCTTGATTTGGGCAGTGAGCATCGAGTTACAATACAAAGTTGCATATGCATGTCTGTTACTGAGCTACGCTCACAACCTCATGTATTACTCTTATTGCTAAGCCCCGCTAGCACCTACGTATATTTTCTGCCGCATGCGTAAATACGTTGCCTACATATATATCAGTGTAGTCAAGCTAGTACTGAGGCAGTCCAAACGAGAGACGCGACGTTACACCTGGTAGCACTTCGCAATCCGTTCAACGACCAGGTTAGATCCATCCAACATTTACATTTTCGACAAAGAAGAAAGCATCTTCAACGCCACGCAAGAGAGGTGATCCCATTTTAGTGACCTCGACTTGAAAGCGGTCGGCTGGATAACTTCGAACGAAGGCGGACCAGCCGTCAGTGCAATATTGATTGATGTGCAAAAAGCGAACGGCATGCGGCTTTCGGCGAGTTCATCGAATATCAACTCGATGCGGCCTGGAAAAAGGTAACCTTGCTTCATCAGCAAGGCTCGCAACAGCAGAGCTCTATATAAAACAAGGTGCCCGACAGTTGTAACGATTGAGACAGCAGTAGTCAAATGCTGCTTCTGGGCGGATGCATGCGCGTCAACCGGAAGTCTTCAAAATAGAATTATCCAAGTTTACAACTGTCGAAGATGATTCCTTGTTGCGATGTTTCGTCAAACTTGACGATGACTACGAAGTTCGTCGCATCGAGGATGATGCAACGAAAGTAAAGCTCGGTATGTCCAACTTAGCCGGACGTACCAAAACTTGGGCCTTACGCTCAAGCTTTACGAGCATATGTATGTGTTTGAGTCGTAAAAAGATTATAAGATCCGGCCCAGACTAACGTTTGAGCCGCCACGTGCCAAATTCAGGGATCGAGCAGTGATCCTGGATTCGAAACAGGGTAAGCGTGGCGTTCATGCGAGCGTACCGCGCACACGATACTTAGTAAGTTGTATCTCGTGTGTGCTTATACACAGATTATTGTGTACACCCAAGGGTCTTGCGGATGGTTCCGTGGAGACCTACCTGTTCCAGCTTGAACAAGAGAAGCTCAATCAAGAAATCTCATTAGGGGGACACTTTGTAACAGGGCTTTGTTCACTTGACTTCATATCATTCACCGAGATGATAAGAATCGGAGGTCCCAAACCAATGGCCTTCTGTCTGTTGTAAGCGAGAAATTTAGCTCTTGAAATTACAAGGGATTGCAAAGATGCAATCGCTGCCAGAAGGCAGGGCACAAAATCTGCCTCATGTCAAGTGCAAAAAGTCCGCCTCGCTGTTGTAATTTCGAAACAGCGACAGACCCGCGGCCTCCGCTTTTTTTGCTGGACATCGATCACTTCAACCAGTACATCGATCACTTCAACCAGTGATCGATGTCCAGTCAGTACCCTGCTGATCTAGCAACGTCAAGAGAATTCGCAGGCGTCTTGACGAAAGTTGCTCCTACACATAGACATTGTGTGTAACTGGTGGCCAGATTACCTCATCGCCATGCAAATCGAAGCAAAATTTATTAATCACTTCGCTCTTAATCGTTGTGAGGCGTCGAACAATTCCACTCGACACCAATCGCTAGAGGATTGGAGGCTCAAGTTCCTTGACCGCAATATATTCTAACGAAGATGACAGTGCGCCTAGCAACAGGCGCATCTTCAACAGTAAATAAACGTGTAGCTGGTATCTAATACACGTTAAAGGGTAATTAGTACGATGATGGTTTCATTGTACTGAATTATGATGACAAATTTGATGCCTTCTTTGGTCTACCATGGCTCAGAAAATATGAGACCATCTTACGTATTCAAGATATAAACCTGGTTGATCCTGCCAGTAGTCATACGTTTGTGTCAAAGATTAAGCCATGCATGTCTAAGTATAAACATTTTTTTACTGTGAAACTGCGAATGGCTCATTACAGCATCGATCCGTTACAATGCCTGTCTCTTAATAATCATATGACCATATAGAAGTCTTTTCAGCGTCCTCAAGCGTGTGAACATACTACGAGTGATTGCGATGGCCATACTTGTGATTTGGTCGTTAGCACGACTGCAAAAGACCTCTGTGCAACCACCCATCACTTAGGAATTAGGGTTTGGAGGACTGTGCAAATCACGGGCAGCGCCTAAGGTCCAACACTCAAATAAGTCGAGTAAGCCAGGACAAGAATGTTTGCCTAGGTAGCAGTATCCAAAAAAAACTTCGGTCTAAAAAAGACGTTGCGAAAGTCCTACATCGACTGAAGAGTAAATCGTAGAGGATATCGCTGTGATAAGCAATCATAACTTTAGGAAGTTGGCGAGGATATTTGTTAAATACCTGAGCGTTTAGGTTTGTAATAGTACTTGTGAGAACATATTTATCAAGCACCTCATGAAAAGAATCCTTAGGAGCCTGTGGAAATAAGTTCCCAGGTAGAAACCGAGACGTTGGACGTCTTGGTAAATAACGGTTGAAGTATTAGCGATTATACACTTGATCTGAAAGCGCCTCCGCAACTATCTGTATATATAACTTAATTGCCTACGCAAGAGCCGAAATAATTCTTGTATGATATCCGTATTGGCTAGGTAAGGCATATCTACTTACTCGTCAGAGAAGGTGTTTACCGACCAGACTCGGTCGGGAATTAATTCCTTGAAAACGAACAGGCTCTCAACAGCTCACCGTTTGACGAGATTGTTTGGCCTAGATCCATCTAATGCTAAACGCCACGCTTAATTGCATCTGTAGCGGAGCTACCTCGCTCCTCAAGTCAGAGGAAAGACTTTCAGACTCAGAGAGTCACTTAGTTCTATTGAACTAAGGTTTAACAACTCAGGCAGTCCTGCAAGCTATTAAAACTTAAGGAATCCTAGTTCTAGGGAATTCAGGGGTTCATAGAACCAAGTGGGAACTTGTGCCCAAGAGGATATACCTTAGAAAGGCTTCTATCTCTTACAGATTAATGCGCAATCCTTAGGAAGGCACTTAACGCTTTAAGATCAAAAGAAGAATTGAACTTTATTTAATTATTTAAATCTAAAAACCCAATTCTAGCTAATTAAAATCGATTTTGGCCGCCGGATTTATATCTGGCGGCGACCACATTTATTATCAATAAAAAATGGGATTTAAGTAACTGACTATTTTAAAATTAGATAAAAGGGTATTTTACCCATAAAGTAAAAAATATACCACAACAACGGTTCTCCAATCGATGTGTGCCCCATTACACCCTCCCCCGTCAGACTATTGACACCGAGTGATAACGTTCGCTTCATTTCCTCTTTGAGTTTGGAACCTAAACAGCTAACCGTTTGGTTGTTTTTTCCATTCCTTTGTCTAATGACAATCAAGCGTGAGTCGCAGACTCTGAGCACCTTCCTCGACGATGAGGAAATGGTGGACTTTGAAATTCACTCTCAATCAGAGGAGTAGGAAAAAGAGCGGCGTTCGCTCACGCCTTCTCCTCCAGATGAACGTCGGCGAGCCCCGAATCTGTTCCCCGAACGTGGTGCTACTGATGTCTTAACTGCATTGAGCAGGACACGGGACCCTGAGTCAACATAATTACGAATCCGCTCGATGAAGAGCAAGAGCAGATAATCCTCATAGAGGAAAGAGCTCGTCGTCGAGCTGCCGAAATAGCGAAAGCTAAGGCTCATAGTGAATATAGATTCACTCCACTTAGTGCGGACGAGCGTCTCAAAGAGATAGCGGGTCATAGCTTGGCCATCTGGATCTCTGGTGACCCGGCGAGGACGCCGGAGGAGATCGCTGCTCGCGACGCTGTTCATGAGCAATACCTTACGCCGAAGGTAATGACGAGAAGCCAGTATCTGACGCGTTTACCTGATCAAGCCCGTGGGGCTTCGGTGACCTCCATGAGGAAAATTCCGATCGTTTTGTTTCCAAACGAAACAAGAACAGAAAACGACGTCTCATTTGAGAAATGGTTCACCGGGCCCGCAAACTCCGTAATATCCGGAATATCAGAGAGTCTGCGGATAGAGGTGATGTTCGTTTGGAACGGAAGCTTCGACTTTGCTAAGCTTAAGGCCAAAGGCCAGTTACGTTCGGCATGTATGCCACAAAACGAAGAAAAGCCTAGCCAATATTTCAGTGCTTCGGTTGACCGTACAACCAAGGATCGAAGCCGCACTAAGGCTTTAGATCCACCTAATCCCACGTTTAGTGGTGGGAAGCGTCGTTTGACGCGAGTTGACCCAGAGCTTGGCGCTCAAAAACGTCAACGGCGTACGGGCAATCTTGCCGAAGAGGTACCTCGAACTCCCAAGCGTTTTCAGAAGATGGGTACCCTCACCAGATGCTAATATTGACCCTCACGAAGACGTCGCTTTAGAAGTTTCTCCACATGAAACTGAAGGTTCCCCCGCGCATCAAGCAGCGCGGGAGGGGGCCGAAATTTCGGCGGAAGCATTTGATGCTCTACGGCACGAGGTGCAACTTCTTTGTGAGGTCCTTGCTCGGGTTGAGAGCTCTTTTGAGGCGGTTCGGGACCGTCTTTCGACGCTGGACCGTCAGCAGCCTCGTTTAGAGGGCCAGCTGGACATCGTGGTGAGGATGCAGCAATCTGCGGCACGACCGCCTGTCTCGGCGCAAGCGCCTTCAAGTCCACGTGGGAAGGGTCCCGATATGGCTTAAGCAAGCCAACATAAAACACCGGGTGTGTACGCAGCTTGATGGGAAGGTTTAACGTATAAGCTAGGCCCTTCTTGGCCACGACCGTATATGGTCCAATAAAGCGCGGGTGCAATTTGGTCTTGAAGATAGCGGAAACCAAGTTGGTAGGTAGATTTTTAGCGTTCAGTAAAACTCGGTCTCCGACCATTTAAGAATTAATACAGCTTCTGCCTTTGGCATCTGCTTGTTCTTTTTGTTTGTCTTGGCTATCAGCCATCGTATCCCCTACATGTCATAAGACACTAAATCGCGTCGCGAGAAACTCGCTTACTTGTTTCCGAACGGTAACAGGGCTGATATCAGCCACGCAGTGGTATCGTTTAGTGGAACGCGCGGGTGGGTAAGACCGTTTATATAAAACGGGGTTTAGCCTGTAGAGGCATGAACAGCGTTATTTAACGCAAATTCCACTACTGGGAGCAGTGAGCTCCAGCGCTTTAGTGTCTGAGCACGTGTGTGCTCGTAAAACGGCTTTAATGACGCGATTGACACGTTCAGTTTGACCATCGGTCTGGAATGGTCCGCAGTGGACATATCCAATCTGGTGCCAAGCACTCGAAAAAATGACTTCCAGAATTTACCCGTGAAACGGGGATCCTGATCAGAGACAATTGCCACTGGCAAACCATGTTGTCGAAACACGCGATCGATAAACAGCTTAGCTGTACCCTCTCCATCAATGGAATCCGGCACGGCTGCTAAGTGAGTAATTTTGCTCAAACGGTCAGCAAAGACCACTATACCGGAGTTACCGGCTGAATCTTTCGGTAGCCCAAAAACAAAATCCATACTAATGGACTCCCAGCATCCTATGGTGACTGGAAAACTCGCCAGTGGCGCAGCAGCATGTGCCGAGGGTTTGACCCGTTGGCACGTTTCGTATGTGCATTCATATGTTCTGCCTTTTTATCTGTTTGTTCTTTTTGTTTGTCTGGCTATGAGCCGTCGTTCTCTTTCATGTGTTGACACTAAGTAGCGTCTCGTATGCCTCTTAGTTGTTCCGTACTAAGAGGTCTGATATTAGCAACATATCGGCGGATTGTCCGCGCTGTCTGTGCAATAAAGCAACAGGTTGTTATCGATAGAAAATCGATATAACCTTGCAAGCAAACGTGCCGGTAATTTAATACCCGAATCCGAGTTCTTTAAGGCTCGTAGCAGAGCTACACACTGTTCATTCTTGGCGTAAGCCGAACGGATTAATTTAGGAATAGAGGACGAGATAGTCGTTAAATGAGAAAGCTCATAATCCGGCCTGCGTGATAACGCATCGGCCAAAGCATTTTGCTTGCCGGTTTTATACTTCACCTCGAAGTTGTATTCCGCAAAAAGGATAGCCATCGGGCCATTCTCTGTGAGAGATGGGGCGACTTAGTCGCCGTGCGTAATGAAGTGTGATCTGTATAAATCACAAACGGCTTAGAGCCGAGCAGATGAACTCAGAATTTGACTAGAGCATACTTCATAACAAGTAACTCTTTGTCATGAACTGGGTAGTTCTTTTCCGCAGCTTTAAGCAGTCTAGACTCGAACGCAATAACACGTTCATGCCCCACAACATCTGTTTGTAACAGAGCACTGCCAATGGCAAAATCTGATGCGTCACAGACGACACTGAAAGGCCAATTTCGGTTTGGCAGTGCCAGAATCATGTGAGGGACTCGACCTACCCGCATAGTTATGCGATCTTCTGTATGCGTAAAACAACATGAGGGTGGTGGATTTTGCATGCGTTAAATAAACAAAACGCTGCGACGGTACCGGCTCAAACGCCGATACCACGAAAAGACGTAACTATTAATGGCATGTCGAAGAGTACTATCTTTTCGCCAATGGATCTGATGGATGAATTCTATCATATCCTTATTGTGAACAGGATGTCCCGTTCCCGGCAGTAAGCACCCCAAGCGGAATGCTATGGGAGTGGCTAGTTATGCCACAGGAACATTGTAATGCCCCTGCGACATTTAACAGATGTGTAAACAATCTTCTAAGATCGCAACGAGTTATTTTGATGATGTCTTCGTTCATAGCAGAGCCATAAATGGAAGTTGGGCGTTGAAGTACATCGTACTCACGTCCGAAAGGTTCTCACACTTATGCATAAGCACAAGTTGTATGCAAATCTCAAGAAGTGTATATTCGCTGCAAGCGATTACCACTTCTTGGGTGCATCGTGGGTAAACACGGTGTACCCCGTATCCGGAAAAGATCAAAGCGATCACCGACTGGCCTGTACCAGTCGATGTAAAGGGACTTCGAGAGTCCCTAGGCTTAGCGGCGTACTTACATAAGTACTCCCGCAATTATGCCGAAATGACAGTACATCTCTTTTCTTTGTTGGAGAAAAATGTAAAATGGTCATGGAACGCTGATTGTCACTGTTACATTGAGGGTATCAAGCAAAGCTTGATGCAATCGCCAATCCTGGCGATTGCAGACAAAGACAACCCATTTCGTGTGGTCTGCGACGCCAGCGATTTGGCAATTGGCTGTGCGTTAATGCAATACGACACAGACGGCGCGGAACGCGTCGTCTGTTACCAATCGCGTCAGCTGCAACCAGCTGAACGCAATTACCCAGTGCATGACAAGGAACTCCTTGCAATGAAATATGCACTGGCTAAGTTTAGGGTCTATCTTTACGGAGATAACGCTCATTGTTTATACGAACCATGCTTCTTTATGCACGGCCGTAAGAAGTCCGCACCTCGCGCAAAAAATGGCGAGATAGTATGCCTTTCTTCGCGAGTACAACTTCTTCGAGAAATATAAACCATGACAGCTTTATATCGTCGCTGACGCCCTTAAGCGCCGACCCGATTTGAACCGGCTGAGCACAGAACAGTGAAAATAAGCCCACTGTTGCAACGATTAGTGTTCTGTCGTCAACATTAGTTGAGACGTTAGAAGAGCCTATCAGGAAGATAAAGCTCTTAAACGGTTGATAGATTGCTTAGAAATCCATCCCAACAATCCTTGAAGAAATTATCGAAATTGTATCGATCCTCAACGGATTAATACTCAACACGCACTGGATTATTGTATTTCAGAGCCATTTATGGCGACACACCTCGTGTCGTAATCCCCATCCATAATAATTTGCGCTTACGCATCATTTATGAGTGCCAGGATCCATCGATAAGTGGGCATCGCGGACGTGAGAAGACTTATCTCACGATAAGTCACGACTTCCACTGGCCACGCCAGTAAAAATTCGTCCGCAAGTACATACTTTCTTGTGAAGTTTGTCAACGGGTGAAGCCCAGTGCTTTGTCCCGTACACCGTTACAACCCCCTGTCTGTTCCGGCAGAGTGTTAGCAGTCAGTATCTATGGACTTTGTCTTCGGAGTTCCCGAAGACGATTACAAGAATAATGGTATTCTTGCGTTTTTTTGACCGCTTCAGCAGGATGGTACATCTTGCTGCAGTCCCGGAGTCGACCACAGCCAAAGGCTGTGCTCGTGTCTTTATTAATACGAAATTTTGACGCCATGTGTCACCCCGTAAACTGTTCTCAGATCGATACCCCCGCTTTACGGCAGAGGTTTGGCAATCTGTGTTGAAATTAGTTGAAAATGTCAAGTTCTGATCTTTCTGAAATAGATTGTCGGACAGAACGTGCAAATCGTATCCTTTAGGAGATACTTCGCGAATACGTCCACTCTTTTACAAGTTGAGGCGAGTTCTTGCTGATGGTAGAATTTGCCATCAACAATTCAGTGCATGCCTCTACAAAGCATACATCTTTTTACGTGAACGGCTTCCGCCGTCCACGTATACCCACATTTTTGAAAATAATTCGTATTCAAGGGTGGCTTGCTCGAGCAAAGAACTTTCTAGCTCTTGCTCATTACGCAGTGGCCCTGCGGTCAATGCGAAGGATATTAATGTTGATTTAATCAATATTGAAGTGGACAAACTCAGTAATGGCAATAATGTTATCACTGACTTTTATAACGATGCTGAAAGACTCAGCACCGATAACAATATTAATAATGAGAGCAGTAAGGCTCTCACTAATGAGGAGAGTGACTTCCCCGCAGTGCACACCGGTCGCACTGAAGACAGGAACAAAACCAAGTCAGCAGTTGATTTCCTGCTGGCTAGAGAAGCAGTGGTCCATTTCGCACAGGATTCCATCGCTGATGTGGTGGACCGAAAGAAACTGAACTTTGACAAATATGGAAGAGCAAACAGTCTTTCATTTAATGTCAATGATCTTGTCCTACTGTCTACGGTAAAACTACCAAAACATGTAGTGACGAATGTGGGCAGTAATAAATTACTTCCGAGGTACATCGTCCCGCCTCGTATACTGCACCACCAAGGCAATCCGTACGCCATCGAGCTGCCTCGTAGGATGCGTACGTATCCGAAGTCTTATGTCGGGCATCTCCGCCCGTACCATCAGTACGAGGCTTCTTCCGATTCCGGATTACACCGGAACGGTCTAAGGCGTCTGCCAAAGCCTGATAATCCCAAGCTAAAGCATAATAGTGTCGGAATAGAGTCAAGTTCTTGCGAATTAGACGATTCAGTAAGGATGAGATCTTTTGACGAGCTGTCACCAGCTCATTTTGGAGGGACCGATGTGTCCTTTAGTTCGCCAGTTGGATCAGTCGCAACTTGCGCACAATTTTTAACTGGTCAGGAGAAACCTTACCGACCGTTACCGCTAACTCGCGGCGACGGGATCGCTCGTGATGAATGTCCTCCCTTAAATAATATAGGGTGTGATCCAAATGATGATATTGATTCGGGTCCGTCAAACGAGGCGAACCCGATTTTCCTTCCCCATCCCCATCCATTGACGGATTCGAGTGGTGAAAAGCGATTTTTGTTGAACGCTTCTCAAACCACCGTTTGGTGAAAGGGCTCGAACGAGTCATCTCGTTCGTTGGCGAGGGTACCCACTCTCGCGCGATAGTTGAGAACCTCGTATTTTAATTGATGATCGACGTTGCGGGTCCTGTTCTACAGTACGCCGAGAGCCATCATCCTCGATAGAAGGTCCGGTCCATCAGAGAACGAGGACTTCCAGTGCTCGTAAAAGGATTGGAGGTCCTCAATTCCTTCGCGCATCTCACAAAAGATGAGCGTCGTCCAACAAGGATGTTTAAGGGATTATTCCTCCTTTGGGGCATGACCTGCACCCATAAAACAACACGGAAATTAGTCCTTCTACGAAGTAGAAGGTATCCCTGCCTCTCTAGACAAATGGTGTAGCTTGTAGCGTGCACCAACTACGGTCCGTTTTCGAACCGTTCAAGGGAAGGATCCAGTTTGTCAAGCCAGACCTCGCGGCCTATGCTTTGCACATTCTGTACAAATGCTTCCCAAGCTTGGAACAAAGGAAGGACATCCTTTGTCTGCTTACAAGTGTACCATCGATGCCGGCCAGACTTATGAAGCCCTGGATAGTCGAACAACGAAATATGGTATCGATCATTGGTCATACCAGACCAACGAGTAAGGTTACCTTTTGAGGGCAACCAAGGCTTCTTTTCGGGAGCTAACCGCAAAATGTGTGGCCCCTCTCCCGTTGATTCATGTTAACGTTTACGCTAGGGTAGGAATACGCTACGTATTCCTACCCTAGAATCACTCCTTTTCTGGTGTTCCACACTAGCACCACCAGTAGTATGCTTATCGAAGTGATCTTGAAGATCACTTCGTTCCTGGTGATGCATTCTGACATCACCAGAGTTGTCATCGTCCATGGGGTCATCACAAGATGACTCCGCACATAAAGGGTCGGACGAAACGTAAAAAAAACTCCGTCATCACCTCTTTAGTTGTCACATGAGAACCCGAAGGTTTCACGGACGTGGCCTCGGTTGATCCGGAAGCCTTAACAGTTTCCACCGAGTCGGGCGATGACGCCGACTCGGCTCAGTCACCTACCACGGGGTAGTAGGTGACTTGTCACCTGCAATGGGAGTAGCAGGTGACTTAAACCAGTCACCTCCAATTGGGGTAGGAGGTGACTTCTTCCACGAAGTATACGCATGAGCGTCTATGGATACATTTGCAATACTAAAGCTGCACAGACCCGTGCAGCTGCCAGCTTTGCTGCCTCACGGGTGACGCGCACGGGCTTCGTAACCATGCGCAGTTAAAAGTTGAAATTATAAATAAAAACCAACAAGTTCTAATTTACAGAGACTAATAGTACTTTGCATCAGTCACTAAAGTGACTGTTGTTTAAGAGGGCTGTTGATGTAACGGGGTGTACCGTTACATAAGTAATATTTTCTATAAGAGGAATAGTAAATATTGTTTTCTATGAGAGGAAATAAATAAAGAAGTACAAAACTATTATCTTCAGTAATTTTGACTTAATAGTCCCAATACTAATAAATTTGGTACTATTGACATAATTAGACATTTATTCTATTGATTGGTTAATTTGAGTTAAATTTAACCCCCAATCGTTACAAGACACGATTAGGCGTCGCGCAAGAGGCGCCTTGCAAAGTTAGTTATTAATTTATTAAAGCCAGCAGATAGAAGATCGTTAAGTAGGAACTCCTTCACTAAAATCAGTGTAGGTTCACTAGTACTGTTATCAGTACTAGCAAAGGGTGTTCGTTCCAGCCAGAGTCGTGGAGTGGTCCTGACTGGGAATCTCATCAAGATGAAAGCCAAGGCCTGCGCACAGAGCCTCAATGCCTCAACATTCCAGATGATGCAATTGAATGTTTTGCTGGCTGGCTGTACAAGTTCCAACAGTGACACCAACTACTTCTATTCGGATTCGTGGTGAGATTGGTTCTGCCGACAATGAAGCAATTAAAGTCGCTCTGCCTAATCTGTGGGCCACAATCGCCAATTTCTGCGATGTCTTTAATATATGTTAGTTTGGTAGGTAATTTTTCTTAGCTTCTTTTGGAGTGATACATGGCTAATAAATTTAACTTTTTTGGAGGCCTCTTTTAAAGTATTCTCCAGAAACAATTTCGCAACAGCAAGTTAAGGGTCTGAAAACGAATAAGGTTTGATAGATGTTCTCCTGTTGAAATTTTAATAAAATGTTCTATAATAACTGTCATGACTTTAGCCTCGCTTTACTTTCGTCATAACAGCAAACGCGGACGGATGAGCGAAGCTTCCGCCTTTTTCCATCGGGCATGCTAGGAACCGCATGCTTTCCAAAAAAAGACTGGAACAACTGGGATTCGTTTTACGAAACAACAAAAGGGACTGGATGACAGGCGCATTTTCTAGGAGTGAAGCTAGAAACTGACATGAAAATTTTTCTGATTCATGCAAATCTAAAAAAAAATCTTTCTTTGTGCTTTTAGCACCTGTTGCCTTACAGAAACAGAAGCGCGTGATCCTTCTCCTCCTTCACAATGCTCCCTCCCACATTTGAAAAGACCTTCAACTTAATCACGTCAATGTTCTCCTCCTTCCGCCCAATGCAGCATCCAAGATTCAGCCCGTGGAAGCTAGCATCATATCAGCTCTGAGTTTGATTAGCCTTTCGCTTTAACCACAAATCATTTCCATAATTTGCCACATATGTGAGCTCGATCCTTCAAGCAAATTTACGTGTCTTTAATCATTTAAGCGCCATTATTGCCGCCATCACCTTCAAATGTTTTGGACGGTGACGAGCATGGAGAGTTTGAGTTGTACAAGATGGACCAGCTTACAGCAAAGCATTGGTCAATGGCAGCCTGGGACGAGATCACAAGTCCAACTGTTGCGAACTGCTTCCAGCAAACTGATTCGTTCAATCAGAGAAGACAGCAGAAAGTTTATCAGACAGCTATGCAAGATCTAGATGAGCAAGCTGTTGGACAAAAACTTCAAGCTGCAATGCATCAGCTCCCACTGTACAATCCCATATCGGGTCAAAATTTCTCAATACCATTGAAGAGGATGCGGCAGCTCACCCTGAATTGGTGGATGGTGCGATCCTGGCGTAGCAGGATGAGGAGCTGCCAGAGGAAAAGGAAACGGCCGTTTTCTAAAGGCAAGGAAGCTCCAGAGCATTGGTATTATTATTTTTTGCTTGATATTATTAAACCTTATCACCACAATGCTCTCAAAGTAGATCGCAAAATGCAACACGGTCTCCGCTATGGTAGCACTCTGCAAAGCACCTTGATTCCTAGATTTTGTAATGGTCTCTGTCCAATCCCTCCCACTATTTCCCATTTTTTTTCTTTTTCTTTATAATTTTGTATTAATAGCTACCTCTTATATAATATTTTCATTGAAATCTTATTATGAATCAGATGTAAAGCATATTCATAGGATCGATGACTGTGGATGACCAAATAAATAAAGTAACAGAGATTATTAGGTATCACGGGACACGATAGCAGAGAAATGACTGAATACGAGCATTTTAAGCCTGCTTAATAATTAATGTCGCTTGCAACAGCAACATTGGGCGCTTCATCACCCGTCAATAAATGTCAGGTCAAAAAAGGGAAAATGCTTTTCTTATTATTACAAGTGTCGGAGCAAAAACGTGATCGCTTGTCAACATTGTCAACAAGTTGTAATTAAAACAGGGAGCCGCTAACAAAATATTTCCCCGTCAAGAAAGTAATCCCCTTCAAAGAAAAAATCCCACTCAGTTTACTGGTGAAATTCTTCCAATTCGATTCAATGCGATTCATTTAAAAAAGTCGACGACCCCTTGTCACGAAGCTTAATATTTTGCTTGTGATGTAACGGGGTAGCTCGTTATGTATTTATTAACTATTAAAGGAACGATAACGTAGAAAAATATTATTGTCTTAACAGATAATTTGTCGGTATTACCACAGTGGTAATATTTTGGCAGTAATGTGACAGTCAGTTCTGTCCATTGAATGGTATAAGTCTTTGATACAGCCCCGCCAATCGCTACTAGACGCGCAAATGGGCAACAGGTCACTATATATAGTTTGTAATGGGGGTGAGAGCCCGTTATCTTACACTATGAAGCTTTGAGGAAGCGCTCTATTTCTAAGGAAAAATTAATCCTGCGTATGTTTGTGCTTAGTTTAATTTCGTACAAAGTACATAATAGCTTCCTTGCTCCTGGGTATACTCAGATATAGTTCGACTTATTATTGGCTCAAAATATTGGGTCCAGCACCCGAATAAAGTAGACGAATTATTGATGAATCGCAGTATTCGCTTATCGGATGTTGCAGTATATCTACATATGTAATTATATATTAACCCTACGAATACTTATGTAATAGGTTGCATAAATCACACACCCCTCTTTGAGTTGTGCTTACCAAGGTGAGAGCGCCGACCGCAAAAGTTTCTACTCGTCGATAATTGCAATGGCACAACGTCGACCTGGTCAGTTACCCATGCTGAGCAGAATGAACCCTGACCGTGTACGCACCAACTCCCCCGACAGCAACTTAGGTCGTAAGGCGACGATCCGAAGAGAGCAGGCACCGCGAATCATGGATAAACACTTAAAGCCATGGCCATTGTATAGTCATCGTGGTGCTAATCAACCGAGTCAACTAAATCTATCAGGCGCTCTTCGCGCGATACCGCACAACGAGGACAAAGCGACACACCGACGACGCGCTGTAACGATCTTGGTGTGCGTTCATCAGACACTGTAATAACGGTCGTTATGAAATAATGTCCGCTAGGTCCTGGGTTGAACAACGCGAGGGTAGACGTGGCGACACGCACTGACGATTTACGCCGTCGCATCTGTCGCATTTACCGTGAGGTTTGGCGCATGCGCTACGTCCACTTCTGCGAGGGTTGTCTATCGTGCAGCATGAGCGGACCACGTCCACTCCAACAGAAGTGAAACGACTTAATGTGTGGAACGGAATTGTCCAAATTTCTTCAACTTGGAACCTCGCCACGAGAGATTTTTCTCGGAGCTCTAAGTGTCTGAGCTGCTTCAGATGCGAGAGCGTAATTACGATCGCCATGGTTGTTCACGCAGTCCCGATCGGCTGCCATATGATCGCCGCGATCGTGCACGCAACCGCGATCGAAGGTCACATTATATGACCGTCATAAGTTCTCGAGCCTCGCTATCCACTTTAAAGTCAATCGAAGGACGTTGACGCTAATAATTAGCTGCTCGCGAGCACCACGGCTCGCGAGATCGTGGCGGGAGCAATAGAATCGGACGCGTTTTTCATGTTCGTATTGGATTCGTTGTCCGCCAACACATTTTGAAGACATCCTGAGCCAACGTACTTCAGGACGCCTAGCTATCGACAGCAGGCGAATATTTTAACTAACGAACCTTATAATGCTTTTCGGCTCGAGGCTTTGTGGGCACCGAGTCAATATACTCGGCGCGTAGGAACGGCAATCTTCGTGATCGACGATACGATCGATGATCCAGCATCTTGCGCCCGCTGCACAGATTAGCGAAGAATCTCGGCAAAAGGTCTCCGATGATGAGCGCTGATCCAAACGATCAGGCGCCTGATCACTCGAACGACGAGCTACACGTTCTTCGATCCAAAGCTGAAGAGGCAAAGTTGACTAATGGACGTGAAATGGCCGAGAGTGCTTGTGATCGCGCGACTGCTGCGACTGCGGTCGCTGAGCGGAGTCGACAGGAGCAACAGGGGCTAGTTGAGCGTCATCGTCAATTATAGACTACGGCGTCCGGAGGACCTTAGCAGGACGATTTCTGCACGTGCTCGGGCGGGATTGAGTCCCAGTCGTCGTCAGTATCGTCTTCAATGGATACAGAACTTTGAACCGGCGCAGAAAAGCGGAAACGGTACGATGGGAGATTCGCCGATAGATAAGCCTCGAGGCACCCGCCATGGAATGACGGACGCAAACGCATTGATGTTGGGATCGGTAACGTGTAAGCTTCACCGTGAGCTATAACAACCTTAGAAGTGGCAATGTGCATTGGCGCTTACTTAGTAGCGCCCAAATTCGTCACTGCTCTATTTGCTAGATCCCTTGTGGACAATAAGACATATTCGCATTCTTGGAATATCAATAGGTTCTTCCGACCACTTTTGCCAGCGTCTCCTTTTAACGGTCGACTGCCTGTTGTATTGCATCGCGCATAAAATCATGTAATGCCTTGTCGTAAAAGGAGGAAGTCGGTTACTGCAGCCGAACTGATAGATAAAATATGCTCTTGAGGAGCAACATTCAGGACGGTAGACACGATGGGATGCAACGCGTCAGGACTGAATATGCTGTTGGCCACAAAGTTTAGTTCATAGGGTGTATTGGCAGCAACCTTGTCTTGAACACAATCAATTATCAAACGTGTCGGCGCAATGGCATCGAAAGATACTCCCACCAAGCTTAGAGACCGAATGTTTTGAAGCTGTCATAGTAAGAAGTGTCGGAATGCGAGGATGCCTCGCGGTTGTGGTAAAAACGGCGTCAACTAGCTTATCACACGCAAGGCATTGTTGATTACGAATTCTAAAAGTGGGAGAAACAATCTTAGACAAACGGGCAAACGGAGAGTGCTTGAAGATATCTTGCGCAGTCATGTGACGACGAGAGCGATGTTACATGACTGCGCAAGACATCTCCACGCACTCTCCGTTTGCCTGTTCGCTTTAGGATGAGCGCAGAGGACATAAGCAACCGGGTGCCTAAGAGCTGAAATTTTTCGGCCTAGTAAGAAACGGTGAAACGCAGATCGCGGTCCAAAACGATGGACGCGGGTAATCCATGATGTCTAACGATTAAATCATTGAACATCTCCGCGTTTGACTCCGCCGAAACGTGCGCGGAGATCGAGAAAAAGTGCACTCTTTTGCTATATCGATCCACAAGAACTAAGATACCCGTACCTTCGTGTTCATCGAGTAGAAGACCAAATATGGAAATCATAATAACTGAATCTGTAGGCGGGCACGTCGTACTGCGGCCACGCTCTACTTAGGCACACACCCTAGCACAGCGAGGAAGCGGTTAAACCTGCTTCTCTTGCGTGCAGTGAGGCAGTTGTGGTGGGCGCGTTAGCGAGCTCACCCAACACACTAAGAACTCTGGTTAAGTGTCGTCACGGGAGCGGTAATCCGTCTCCTCGTGCGCACTTACCAAGTAGGAAGTAGTTTTCAGACTGATTTATATTTAATAGAATTAAATACAAATACCTATTTTTACCAATTAAAATGTTATCTCTATAGATATCATTTAATATGTATTGCGAGCGTATCTTTATAGATACCTCGCGTAACGGATGACGCTAGCCGTCATCACGGATGACGCTGGGCGTCATCCCTCCTAATGTGAATGCACCCATGTGCATCACATCCACAAGGGTTGGTCACAAATGTGCACCACACCCGAGTGTTGGGTCTAATTACTATTATTTAGTAATTGACCATCCCCTTAAGTAC
>NC_090610.1:14100126-14116809 GCF_004359215.1 Bremia lactucae
TTGAATGCGTGCACTATCCGCCACCCTCCTGTGGCCTTTCGCACACAGAAGGTCGGAGAGCTATGTGGGAGGTTGACTCCCTTGCATGGCCCGCTTTTAATCGATCGATAAAGAATTTATCGATCGCAAGTACTTGTTCACGAGGTAGTGGCCACTGCTTCGTGACACAATACTTCGAGCCCGGTTTGAGTTCGAATTCATGTCGAGTGCATGTATCCTTAGGCAACTCGCATGGAACTGTTTCAGGGAGTACATTCCAGGATTCAATCAAATCCTTTTATAAAGGATTTGTCTTAAGTGACTCCCAGGATTGAGTAGGTTATCTCTCAATCCGAGTAACGGATTCTTCACATCGAGGACACTTTCGTCTATTGATGAGCTGCTGAGAACCCGTTCTTTATCTGCAAAAATTGCCGCTGAACGAATATCGGTTACGTATTTGTCCGCTGTAACGAGCACGCAGATCTGCTCAATTGTACCACTATGGAGATCTCTCAAGAACCGCTTGGGGGGCTAGGGTTGGTAATGGAGTTATCTCCGAAGTTAGCTTCGGAAGCGCATTCAGATCAAGAGTATAAGCGCCTACTCTTGATCCGTCATTAACCAATACATTTGATGTCTCGAGTTCTTCCTGGGATTTATCCACATGCTGCCAACAGATCAACACTGTGGAGTCAGCTGCCGGCGGCTGTGCGAATGCACAGGCAGCGCCGAAGGTCCACCACTTGAATAAGTCGAGTGGATTGAGACATGAATGTACGCCTAGCAGGCGACATTCAAAAAAATTACCGGTTGTTCAAAATAGACAACACGATGATCCTAGGTCGAGTAGTGAGTCGACCGAAGAGGACCCGACTGTGAAGCGCAATCACAGTCGGAAGACGTTGAGGGAATAAGTCCCCACGTACTTGAGGAGAAGTCTCCTCAAACAGTTAGTGCTGTATGACTAGACTTCAGCATCCCGAGGGAAGGTGGGTCTTTACGGGACTATCCGTAAGACCTTGCATGAAAACCGTAATCAACGTGTGTTCATGGACTGGGTTGGTCGTGATAGAACTTGCTAAGAGTCGTATGTGCTGAGCATAAGCGTGAACATCACGCTTGCCTTGCTTGAGTTTCAGAAGCTCTGATCGAGCTCTGAACTCAGCCCTAGGCGGTTCAAACGTCTTTTTGAGCCGGGCTTTTAAGCCTCTAGCGATCCAAAGACATATGTCGCGCAACTAAAGGCCTAGTGCCCAGGTTTTGGCACGACCTGCCAAATTTGACTGAGCAAATGCGACTTGCATTTGCTCGTCGACGATGTGACGAGCCCTTATGGCATCGTCCAACTCGACGAATCATATTAAGAGGGAGTCTTCTTCGACTTCCCTATACTTAGAGATGTCTGTCTTTAAATTCTCAGGACGACGCGTGTGCGCCATCCCAGGTACAGGGGTCTGTACCTGTTGAAACCTCAACAGTTCTGCCTGTTGAGAGCCTTGCTGATTAAGCAAGGCTACCTTCTCCTTCGCCTCGTCAAGTTCATGTTGTATGAACTAAGCGATGGCTGAATGGAGGGCATCTCTGTCCAAACCGGACAGCATGGCCAAGATGGCATCGTACGGTCGAACTCATTCGTTCGACCGCACTCCTTTCTTTGTCACTTAAAAAGGAGTAGCTATCACGCGAAACATGATGCGTACTTCCATTATCATTTAAAACGTCCATGTTAGATGATGGAACTGCGGTCCTTGGACGGACTACAAAGTGCTACCAGGTGTAACGGGGCACTACTGACTTGTACTGACTCAGTACAAATCCACTTCGCACTGCCTCAGTGCGAGTGGTGCCTCACGTCACTTCACGTACACTAGTACGTGCAGAGGAAAACTCTTTTTAAAACACTTGCTTTAAAGAGGGTTAATTAAAAACTGTATTAAAATAATTAAGTTCTTCTGTTTCTATCTATTCACTACTAACTCAATTATAAACTGATACAAAACATGTAATAAAGTCTTATCTGTCTCTCTCTGTGCTCGCGTCCAGTGCTGACTGAACCGCGGAGCAAGTAGATATAATGGCCTATATCTACCAATTGATAAGCTTTTAGAATGTTACCATGTAAAGTAATATTCTCCAAACATTATCTACCTTTTAGATAATATGTTAATCAACAGCCTTTAAGTGTTAATTTCATGTTACAATACACCCCGTTACATTAAGGCATTTAGCCGCGTACTAAGCCGTTGTGGAACCTGAGCAGGATATAAATCAGAGGAAGACGTCAGGCTCCAAGAGCTATCATTTATTTGTTTATTGAAACGAAACTATTATTTTTGCTTTTGATGTTAGTACATTGCGAGATTTGTTTCATTTAAAAATATGAACGGCACTTTATCATTGGTCATTTCAAGTTGGCAGCCCAGATTTGAGTACGGAGCGCTGAATGTAGCCTATCAGGAGCAATGCATCATTTGTGTCGAGTGAGTAACATATTCCGAAGACTAAGATGGTTTTACCCGCAAAGCCGAGGTAAGCATCACGTGATGCGGCTTTACTTCACACAACATATATAACAATCACTGTTCAGAGTTGGATGGATTGGTACTGGCGTCATGGGTGCAAGCATGGTCGGCCACATCCTGGTAAGTCAGGCATAAATCAAGAACATTTACAAGGGCTAAAGACGTCAAGTTGTTTTGGAAGCTAGAGGCATGGCTATGATGTCACCGTGTATAATCGCACACCTTCCAAGTGTGACAAGCTTAAAGAAAAGGGTGCAACTGTGGCTTATTCTCCTGCCGAGGTGGCCAAAGTTTCTGGTTAGTCCGCTTGCTTGGAGGACATGTCTTGGCATGTATAAAATTGACTTTATGGTTTGCATTGTAATAATATCAAGATATCGTATTTGGTATCGTGGGCTACCCAAACGACGTGCGTAAAGTATTTCTCGACCCTGAGTCGGGTGTGCTGTCTTCTATAAAGTCGGGCGGCGTCATCGTCGACATGACCACCAGTGAGCCATCTCTGGCTAAGGAAATATACGATGCAGCCAAGCTTGAGGGAGTTTCGAGCCTCGATGCTCCCGTGTCTGGTGGTGATATTGGTGCACGGGAGGGTTCACTTTCCATAATGGTAGGCGGTGATGCTCACACCGTAGAAGTCATTATGCCGCTTTTTAAGATCATGGGCAGAAACATTCGACACATGGGTGGCGCAGGAGCGGGCCAGAATACCAAGATGGTGAACCAGATTCTCATTGCCAGCAATATGGTAGGTGTCGTTGAAGGTCTCATTTATGCGCAGAAGAGTGGATTGGATATTGAGGAAGCTATCCGCGCTGTGAGCGCCGGTGCTGCGAGTTCCTGGTCGATCAGTAACCTTGGACCTCGGATCGCCAAGCGCAACTTTAATCCTGGATTCTCTGTGGACCACTTCGTCAAGGACATGGGCATTGCTCTTAAAGAGGCAGAACGGTAAGGTTGTGCAGCGTTTATGGTATAATTACTGACACGTAGGTTGTGACCAGCATGAAATTATCGCTTCCTGGCCTCGCCCTCGCCAACCAGTTATACGTTGCAGTCAAGGCTCAAGGCCACAGCAACTTGGGAACGCAGTCTTTAATGCTTGCTCTGGAGCAGCTGAATGGCATTGGCTGGAAAGCGGTCTGATGCAGTGTTTTCTTTGCAGTTTTAATTTCGCAATGTTAACAATATCCAATCAGGTTGGATATGTTTCAAAAAAAGAGATCAATTTTATGATTTCTTATAATTTTGTGGCAAAAAAACAAAAAGCTTAAGACAAAATTTGACGAACAAACAAGTTAAAAATCCCCAGGCGAATAAAATTTTCGAAATCAAACCAAAAGTTTTGGCCTGGCCTCTTAAGTAGAAATATTGGATTAATTCCTCATTAGTTGCACGTACAATTTCGTTAACATGGAAGCACCGAACGACAAGCTCAAGCAGCCACTCGTAGATCCAGAGATGAAGGCTGTGTCGCCGCGATCACTAAATTCGGGTGCAATTTTTGTGTTGCACAATTCGTCAGTGGACAGGGACGCAGATGAGGAAAAGGAAGAGGCGCATCGGAGACAAGGAAACCGTCCACAGAAGCATAAATTTCAGTACACAGCGCCCAATGTCCACCCGTACGCAGTACCACAGTACGATCCACAAGGTTATGGGGGTGGGCCTGCAAACGTGTGGGGTGGTGACCAGAAAATGGAAAACGGAGAGCAAGGAAGCATGGTGGATATCGTCTTCAGCGGCATGTACACTCTGGCTGCTGCTCTTACAATAATACAAGGGTTCGGCATGCTCATTCACTTTACATTTGCAGCTGGTAAGTTTTGGCTGATGCTTGCTCCCATGCTATATTTTTTGTGTGTCTATATTTGGATTGTTGAATTACGTAGTCTCTTTGGGCCTCTACACGATGGCGTTCGGTATATGCTAAAATTCTACCATGCAAGCGACTTATGCAGCTAACATTCATGTGTATCGACTACTAGGCGTGGCAGCCATCATGTATGACCTAAATTCAGCGATCAATGGCGTCAGCGTGGAAAGTTATTTGCCATTCTTGGGCAATTACATCGGACGCGCGACAACTATCCTGTTTTTTGCCGTCATTTGTGCACAAACATATGAGTACTCTGGATGGACTAAGACCATTGTGCTGTACAACTTGCTAGTTGCTGTACTTCAAAGCTTTGTATACTTTACTACGAAGACTGTGACGCCAAGCCAGGCGCAGGTAGATGATCTTTCTGATTTGTAATGAGGATGCCGTGGTCTAGTGCTACATACTTGGATTTTAAATTGGTAAAACATGCTTCTTTTTATATTTATATTCGGCATCATTGTTGTCGATTTTCAAACACCAAAGGGCAAAGCGTAACATTGCAATCATGTTGTGCTAAGGTCCTTCTCCTTCACGGCCAGCAGCTTACCAATTTCCGCGATAGCATCGTCCGTCATCTTCTGAATGCTGTCTTTTTGCACCTCGACTTCATCCTCTGAAACCTTATCTTTGAGCATCTTGACGTGATTCATAGTATCCTGTCGTACACGTCGCACGTGCTGCCGGGCCTGTTCCGCCTTCTTTTTTGTGGCTGTAAAGAGCTCAGCACGGGTTTCCTTTGACATCCTACATGACCGAGTCAGCATCTAGCACACTACACAAAGCCACAGCCACATACACAGGAAACGAAATCTCAAGGGAATTCACATTCTCGCGCACAGAGTAGATCGGATTCGTGCTTTCAATTGCCTTCTTCACGTTCTGCACGAGCTGTAGTCAACGCTCGATGACAGTTGATACCAACCATTTCAGTCTATGACAATTAAGGACCTACCGATGCGTCGTAGACCGTCACACTAAGTGCATGTGTCCCTGCAATGGCTACTTGGGCCACCTGTGCGAGTAATACGTGATGGCCATAAGCCTGCACATGCAGCTCGTCGAAGATACCGCCATCAGCGCAGCTCGGTCGCATCTGGTTCAGCGCGCGCATAAAGTTGACGACGGCGCCTTTCATATTCTTGCTAGCTTTGGCCAAGATTCTAGCAGGTTCTTCTTCTTCTCCATCATTTAATTCGTTGTCGTCGTCATATTCCTCGACCCGAGGAGGAAGAACGGCACTGCTATTTCGTTTCTTGGTCTTAGCAAACGACCGCGTGTGCACTGGAAGTACCGACACGGGCTGAGAAGTTGGACAGGTCCACGCAGAAGCCGCTATGGGAACTAGCGAGCGGGGTGTTGAGCGAGAAGTAAGGCGAATGAAACGACAGCTAATGACGCGAAGAGCCATGTTATTCCTTCCAACAATGTTTCGATTGTAATCAAATGAGCTATTTATTTTGTAACATATTTCAGCTCGCTCTAAAGAATCATTTTGTGAAAGTAGAAATTGACATGCCAGCTACTGGCGTAAAGCGCTATTCGCTTTTACAGCGTTCGGTCCGCTTGGTGCAAACCTCACTACGTCGTCTGGACCGATGGGCATCGGTGCGTGTTCCTGGGCTACCAAACCCACCCGAGATTGAGGATAGATTGCGCAAGCCTCGCTTCGTCGACCTGTGGGAGCTCTCGTTTGCCGATCACCGCCGCATCTTTCACGAAGTTTGGCAAGAATATAAGGCGTCGTTCGTAAGTGTCAGTGATGAGGACCTGCAGCGCAGCAAGGATGAGGTTAAGCGTGCATTGCGATCAGTGCGTGGCCAGGTATCGAGTTCAGTGGGCAAAAACATCAGCTTCTTGGATAAGAGTCTGGAGGGCACACGTGTACACGATAACCTTCAATCCTTGGGCGAGCAAGGCGCTAAGAATGTCAAGGTATTGTCTAAGGAGCTTCAGCACGTGGCTGATGGCGTTGACACAGATGCCATGATCTCCCGCGCCCAACAAATGGTTAACGATAGTCGTAGTAAAGACGACGTGACTTCGACGCTTAAGAAGAATGTAAAAGAGCTGCATAACCTAGCAAATGAAAGCCGAGATGCTGCGTTGCGTCTCGAAAGCAAGGACGTCGACAATTTTAAAGCCAGTGCGCAGTCATGGTTTGCTGACAAATTAATGGTTGGCCAGTCAGTGCTCATGGCTTTTATTGAGGGATATCGATCCGGAAAAATGCTGGAAATGGAACGCGAGGACGCACTTTTGGTAACTTTTGTCAAGCAAGCCGCAGAGGATCACAAGGATATTATTGAAAATCAGATGAAATTTTTCTTGGAACAGCAACAAGACAAACAAATTGAGGAGCCCATGGATGCACCACGTACAGGACATTCCGTGGTGTCTGTGACAGTAAATTTAGCGCAAGATACAACAACAACCTCAGTGCGACAAATTACAAAGTCGTGTGTAATGAAAGAACACGATGAACAAGTGGCCGTGACAGAGGAAAAGAAGTCATAGAGATAATTTAATTGCCCTTTCAAAAAGCTGATCGGCATGCGTCTGTTTCGAAGAATAGTCATTAAGGATAGGTGCCGCATTGCGAGACTGCTGTAGAAGGGATAATTTGTTCATTTGGAAAATTCCGAATTCTTGAATATGACGAGATGATGACACAATTTTTACGATATCATAGACGTTAAAGCTCTTATTGTTTTGGGTGATGATAACGAGACAAAAGAATTTTACTATAGTTCTGCGAAGCTTGGATCGTTCTGCGGCACAAGACCCAGTCTTGTTGCCAGAAATAGACTGATGTAGACAAGAGCATGAGTGGTGTAAAAAAATAGCCCAAAACAAGCGATATAGCACCTGTTCACTCAGTCGGTTGGCGACAACATTTTTTTTTCATATCAAATGGAGCTGACACGAACACAAGACTTTTTAATTATCAGCGGTACACATTTGTTGCCGAAGGAAAGCTTCACGTGTAACGGGGTGTATCGTTACATGAAATTAACACTTAAAGGTTGTTTATTAATATATTATCTAAAAGGTAGATAATATTTGGAGGATATTATTTTATATAGTAATATTCAGAATTCTTGTCCATAAATACGTATAGGCCATTATATCTATTTATTCCGCAGACTAATCAGCTGTAGGAGTAATCAAAGAGAGTTACGAATAAGGTAGAGATAAGAATTCATTTACATGTTTAGTATTAGGTTATAGTTAAGTCAGCATTTTACAAAGATAGATTAAGAGACACTTAACTATATTTAATACAGTTTTCATTTTACCCTCTTAAGTCTACTTGTCTTAAGAGAAGTCTTCCTCTGCACGTACAGTGTACGTCACCAAACGTAAGGCACCACTCACAACTGAAGCAGTGTGAAGTGGACTTGTACTGAAGCAGTGTTAAGTGGACTTGTACTGAAGCAGTACAAGTCGTAGTGCCCCGTTACATCACGAAGACGGCATTGGCGTGGTACCCGACAAATACCTGCACAATCAGGCAGAAGACGATCAAGGAAAAGAAATTTTAGGCATCAGCAGGAGGAATGTAGAGAATTAAAAAAATCAAAGCATGTGTGATAATTTCATCATATGCGCAATTTCTACGTAATTCAGTATTTTCATCACCAACGAGTCTTGTACGCGGGCACATCGTATGTAACGGGCTAAAGATGCCCTAATGTTACACACATCCCGTTAAGTTTACTTGGTGTACTTCAGGGGGTGGTCAATTACTAAATTAAAGTAATTGGACGCACTCGGGTGTGGTGCACATTTGTGACCAACCCTTCTGTATGTGGTGCATTCACATTAGGAGGGATGACGGCTAACGTCATCCGTTACGCGAGGTATCTAGAAAGTTACGCTCGCAAGACGTGTTAAGTGTTATGTATAGAGATGACATGTTAATTGGTAAAAATAGGTATTTATATTTAATACGATTAAAAATTAATGGGAGGTGGCAGGGCTAATGGCGCGGGAACTTGGTGAACAAGCCCTGGCCAGGCTCCTGGGTAGTCCTCCTGAGCAACATGTTGCTCAGTTTAAGCAGTTTGAGGCATTCGTGCTCGGACAGCGGAGGGCCGCGTCCGAGGCACAGAGCCATGCGGCGGCGGAGTCCGTCACTCAGACTCAGGATGAGCTGAGGCATGAGCAGGCTCGGAGCGAGGCTCTCAACAGGACTGTTGAGATGCTCTCTGCCCGGCCGCATCAGCCGAGGCCCATTCGGATGGACCCGCCCAAGTTCGATGGAACTGCGGCGCACACGATTGTCCACTGGCTTTTAGCCGTGGAGCAATGCGGTGTCGCCCAGCTCATCGAGGACGACAGCCGGATGGTGTCGTACGCCATGTCGCATCTGCGCGGTAAGGCCTCAGAGTGGGCTTACGCGGCGCTTATGGCGGACAGAAAGGCGTTCCCTTCATGGGCGATCTTTAGGATAAGATTCGCGCCATGTACCAGCCGCCGAACAACGAAGGTTGCTTCAGGCGCGCTTCTTTGGGGCGCGACAGGCGAAGCGATCTCTGCAATAGTATGTGCAAGAGATGCGCTCGCTGTCGGCGTCCATAACCGTAGGTCCGATTCCGGAGCACATTAAGGTGCCCACGTTTATGAACGGACTACGGCATGGCCCATCGCGACAGGCCCTTTTTAGAAAGGTGCCGTCGACGATGGAAGAGGCAATCCAAATTGCCTTAGTTGAGGAGCAATCCTACAACAGTGCCTCGGCGACAGCTTGGTATAAGCCGTCGGCCGAAAGGTCAGATGCCACTCCATGGAGTTGGGCAACAGACGTTGTCTGTTATAAATGCGGCAAGCGCGGCCATATGATGGCTCGCTGCTACGCCAGGGTCCCGGCTGGGGCGAAGACGCCCAGCAACAGGACTCCCGACCCAAAGGGCGATGGCAAGAACCAGCGTGCGAGACGCATGAGTTCTGCATCGACCACTGAGAGGTTGAGAAATGCAGGAACAGGTTATAAGCCCAAGCAACAACTCCGGCTTCAAGATTGAGCCTTTTGACGGCTCAAACTACGTGCTATGGAGCTACAAGATGAAGATTTACCTCATGTCCAAGGGGTTGTGGGGAGCTGTCTCCGGTGTAGACGCTCCGAATGCAGTAAAGGAGCAGCAAGCGCACACCGCGATCGCACTAAATCTGAGTGACGCACAGTTGATGCACATTATTGACGCGACGACGGCAAGAGAGGCGTGGGGAAGGCTGGCGAAGTTTCATCGCACACAAGACATGGCGAATCGACTTTGGCTTAAGGAGAAGTTTGCGTCGTTCAAGTATACAGCTTCAAGCATCAGTGGTCACGTGGCAGAGCTTGAAGACCTAGACATGAAGATGAATAGCGCCAACTGCGGGCCAAGTGAAGAGAACGTATGTGCGGTGATGCTGAGGAGTCTGCCTGCAAGCTACTATAGCTTAGTGTAGGCGTTTCGCATGTCGGTGTCAAGTTTTAATGTCAGCGACCTCGTGGGCAAGTTGATTGTTGAGGAAGTGATGCACAAGGACACGGAACGGGTGGAAGAAGCAACGGCCCTTTACACAAGTAAGAGAAACGGCAAGAAGCACCCCAAGAAGCAGCAAGAACGGCAAACAACTGCAAACAAATCTTTAGGAGCGTGTTTAAACTGTGGCAAGGTCGGCCACTATGTTAGGGATTGCCAGGCATTTCCGCGTATGAATAATATAAGTTTTTGCTAACAAACCTTTAGGAGCGTGTTTAACTGTGGCAAGGTCGGCCACTATGTTAGGGATTGCCGTTCAAGTCGTGGACCAAGAGAAACACGAGAAGGAGGACACGACCACTCCAACGTCGCATTTAATGCTAGCGCAGGGTCCGTCAGCGACTGCTGGGTTATGGACAGTAGCGCATCTGCACACATGTGCAAGGACCAGGAAGCTTTTGTGGAGTATGAGGAAGTGTCCAGGCGCGCAGTATATCAAGCGCGAAGAGTAATGTGAAGCTCAAGGTCATCGGTCACGGAACAGTGAAGCTGCGCGTTTGGACCGGACATGCTTGGATCGACGCTCGCCTCGAAAACACTCCCATGTCGAAGATCTATCAAAGAATTTATTCTCGCTTACGGCTGCATCAGCGCGAGGAATGACAGTAGAGATCACGCGCAACGAGTGCGTCGTGAAGCGGGGCGGGACACCAGTTGCAACTCGAAGGAAGCAGGGCTTACTGATGTACCTCAACGGTGAGGCTGGTGCGGAATGTCACGTAGCCGCGTATGAGAGCAAGCAATGGCACAGAAGACTGGGTCACGCATCGTACGGGACGATAAATGATATGGTTAAGAACGGAAGGATCAAAGGCGCGGAAATGAAGACCGACGTCGTGTGTGACGTATGCGCAACGTCCAAGCAAGTGCGCAAGTCATTCAAGGCAAGCGATGAAGACAAGGGACACAGGGAGAGTGCGCGTTTTGACAGCATCGTGTGCTCCGACGTACTTGGACCAATCACTTCAGCTTCAAGATCCGGCTTCAAGTACATTGTGAGTTTCATGATGATGAAGAGCCGGTACGTGACGGTTTATCCGTTGCGAAAGAAACGTGGAGTCATGAGCGCATTCGCAAGGTTTTATCGGGAGATCAAGATAGCATCTGGGACTAAGATCAAGATAATTCGAAGTGACTACGGTGGCGGGTACCGGAACACGGCAATGAACAACTTCTGCAAGGAGAAGTTCATCAAGCAAGAGTACACGGTTCCACACAATCCTGAACAGTACGGCATGGCAGAGCGCATGAATCTAACTCTGGTAGAGATAACGCGCTGCATGCTTAAGGACAGCGGTCTCGACAAGTCTTACTGGTGCGAGGCGTTGATGACAGCAGCAGACATGCGGAAAGCGGTTCCAAACTCGTCGAACAAGAAGTCAAGTCCGTACGAGATAGTGTTAAAGCAAATACCGTGCATCGATCATATGCGCGTATTTGGTTCGCAATGCTACGCGCACGTAACAAAGAAGAAACGAATGAAGCTGGACGATTCGGGTGTGAAGTGTCATTTTCTTGGTTACGCAAAGGATCACAAGGCGTCCCGATTACTAAACGCGTATGATGGTTTCGGATCAAGCGCGATCGAAGTGGAAATATTGTCAAGTTCAAGGCACGATTAGTTGGAAAGGATTCACGCAACGACCTGGGATCTACTTTGTCGAGACTTTTGCGCCAGTGGCACGCAAAGAGTCAATCAATATGGTGCTGGCAATTGCAGCAGTTGAAGACTTGGAGGCAGAAAACGTCGACATTGATACCGCATTCTTGTATGGAGAAGTTGATGAGGAGATCTACATGGACCAACCCGACGGTTTTGAAGATCAACAAAATCCGATGAAGAAGTGTTTGCTGCAGAAAGCGCTGTATGGAACCAAGCAAGCAGCGCGGCCTTGAAACAGCAAATTGAATCAGCATTTGAAGAACCAAGGATTCAAAAGCACTTCAGCAGATCCGTGTGTGTTCACTCGAGTGTCAAGCGGCGAATATAGCATCATGTAATCTACGTGGACGACCTAATGCTGTTCGGCAAGACTAAGGTGCAGATTACGGACATAAGAGTGCGCTTAAGCAAGAGTTCAGCATCAAAGAGCTTAGGAATCTCAAGTACTGCTTAGGATTCGAGATTCACCGCAAGCGCGATGAACACTTGATCAAGATGAACCAGAAGGCATACATCAGGCGACTATCGAAAAAGTATGAATTGAGAATTGCAAGGACGTGCACACACCAGCGGTCAACAACTCGAAACTGGTGAAGATGCCTGAAGAGGAAGCGTTTGTACCGAACTTTCCGTATCGCGAACTGGTAGGTGCATTAATGTACATAGCTACTTGTACACGACCAGACATCGCGCATGCAATTGGCGAAGTTGCCAAGTTCTGTAAGCGCTACGGAAAGGCACACTGGGTGGCGGCCAAGCGATTTCTCAAATACTTGAAGACGACTAAAGATATCTGCATTGTGTTTAGCGGCGTTAACAAGGGAGAGCTTCATGGATTTGCAGTCGCAAACTGGGCAGGTGACTTAGCCACGCGGCGTTCAACGACAGGATACGTGTTCTTCCTGAACGGCGGCACGATTTCATGGAATTTTAAGCGACAGCCAACCGTTGCGACATCAAGCACGGAAGCAGAGTACATGATTCTGTATAGCGCAACTCAAGAGGCAGTCTGGCTTCGAAATCTGAAAGGACTTAAAGTACCAGACTGATACAGCGACGACGATCTTTCAAGACAAACAAGGATGTATTGCGCTTGCCAAGAATCCTGTCAACCATTCGCGCACGAAGCACATCGACATCAAGTTTCATTTCTATTGTGAGAAGGTGGCGAGTGAGGTAATTGCAGTGGAGTACAAGCCAATCGAAGAAATGATCGCGGACGGATTGACCAAGGCGCTTCCAAGAGACAAACACACGATATTTTTCACACACAAATTCCCCGTATTATTCTTGTCATACGATCCCTTGCCATATTTCCCTTATACACGCATATGGATAAAGCGCAACACTTTCGATAAACTCATCAATCTTCAACACTCTCCCTTGATGTGCACTCGAAGTGATGCCCTTATGCCATGCCGAGTCCCGTGATAAACTTGGTGTGCTTGTCTCTAGCGCAGTAGGGGCGGGATGCCCTACTGACACGGACTCTGAAGCTACCCCAAAGATCAGAGTTGTGGAACAAATGGGTAGCATAGTCCCTGAGGTCTCGAAATTTCGGACCTCAACCCTGCCGGTCTATAGCTCTCATGTAAGAGGCTATGACCAGGTGATGACCCTCCTAGTGGATTCGGGTGCATCACAAAATTTTGTGAAACTCGCGGCTCTAAGAAAGAGACCGGCGATGTTTGAGTCGATTTGCCAGGATGGCAAGCGAGAAGAGGCGACCGTTCGTTAAGCGAACGGCGCGCTCGTTAAGTCTGAGAGAATTCAGGTAGAACTCGCCTTCAGCTTTAGTGATTTCTCTTGTAAAGAGAAGTTCACAGTGCTAGGAAGGATGAGTCCGTATGACCTCATCCTAGGCATGCCATGGTTGGCAAAATTCCAATCACGGATAGACTGGCGTACACGCACAGTTGCGAGCTCTACGCAGGACACCGGAAAGGATGAGCTCCTGCGAGAGGCCTATGCAACTGATGTTGTGTCGAACACAGTTTAGGGTGCGTTGACGGGATGTCAAACGTCACCAATTCCTACCCGGCTCGTGCAGACTGAGGTAGAGAATAGGACGATGACAAGTAGTCATGCGTCCGAATGTCCTGCACAGAGCCGAGAGCCTGTGGCAGTAGACGGCGAGCTGACAAGAAGTCATGCGTCGCATAAACCGGCACAGTGCCAAGAGCCTGGTGCGGTTGGAAGGGGTGCGTTAGCCAGGAGTGCAACGGCACCCGATTCCCAGTCAAAGGTCGTGGTGGCTCGAAGAACGAGTACCACAGATTAGGACGATCAAAGGCTCGTCTGAACGGGCCGTGGAAAGACATTCTTACGAGTGTCAGAAGAATTTTGGTGGCGACACCTATATAGATGTGGCCAACTATATTCGCCATGCGAACAGTGTCAGCGCATTAAGCCTGCACCATCTAGCAGTGCGCCACTAAAGGCGCTTCCGATTCCATCGGATTGTTGGAAGTCAGTAAGTCTGGACTTCATGTTTGGCATGCCGTCCGATCATGAAATTCGGGCGGGGCTTGTCGTTTTCGTAGACAGACTGAGCAAAATGGTGCATTTAGCACCATGTAAATCATCGATCACAGGCAAGGAGGCAGCTCTCTTGTTCCTGGATCATGTTTACCGACTACACGGGATGCCCGAGTCCATTGTATCGGAATGGGATCCACGTCTTACGTCTGTTTTGTTGCGACATGTGTTCGAGCTGCTAGGTAGCAAGCTCCACATGTCAACCGCACATCATCCCCAGACCGAACGTGCCAATCGGGTCGTGGTAAATGTCTTACGCACTACAGCAACTCCCAAAGAGTAGCGCAAGCAATTGCTCTTTGTGGAGTTCGCTATAAATAACAGTGTCCACGCCAGTACGGGTGAGACACCGTTTTATATTAACGGACTGCGCCATCCTCGGACGCCAGTCTCGTTTGTGTGCAGCCCGAGTCTTAGTGGGGGAGGGCGCCTCACTATGCTCGGTGCAAAAGAGGGACATCGTTTCGTCAATGTGACGATGACCAATGAGGGTATCATCTCAAAGACTGAACCTTGCCCTAGTGACCCTGCCAGTTTAGCAGTGGTCAATAAAACTACGCCTTATGACCGACCTCTTGGCGGTATCATAGGCGAGTTTGATGCTAAAAGCGTGAGCGAGGCTCAACGCTTTGTGGATGAGCGATTAGCCATCACACGTATAGTCCGTGACGCAATAGCAAGCGCACAGGAGAAGCAAAAGGAATATGCGGACCGAAATGGTCACAAAAATAATGAACGCTTTAGAGTGGGTGAAAAAGTACTATTAAGTACTGCTACCCTACCTAAAAATGCAATTTCTGTACTACCTGGAGGTACTACGAAGTTGTTGCCGCGTTTTATTGGGCCCTTTACGGTGGTTGAAGAGGTTGGAGGCCTAAATTATAGGCTCACTCTTCCCCCGTATATGAAGACGTACCCCGTATTTTACGTGGGTCGTCTGAAACGGTATGTAAATTTTAACCGGAGTGCCTTGGTCGTTGTCCCTTTGGGGCAACCGGTATACTCCTTGATGTCGCCCGCCAGGCGTCCATTCATGTCTCAATCCACTCGACTTCTTCGAGTGGTGGACCTTCGGCGCTGCCTGTGCATTAGCACAGCCGCCGGCAGCTGACTCCACAGTGTGCTTAGTAATCACACTGTGATCTTGTGCAGTTCTTCTTTAAAATTACAAAACTAAAAAACAAGCAGAAAATATAGATAATAAGGAGGCGTAAGACTTAGAGCGACGCCTTCAACTTTAATTTTTATTTGATCAGCTAGAGAAACTAGGACTTCACCACCATCAATAAAAAAAGTTTAATTCAGTTTCAAGAAGGTTCAAATTTGATAGATTTTTTACTATATTTTAATTTTTTTTGGAGTAGACCAAATGAGGTCACATATCCCATCTGGCTAAGAAGACCGATGGTGAGGCCGACTGTGAGTCGAGCGTCGTTCGGGTGAGGGGGACGGTGAAGGCGAAAAGCTATCGGACCGATTCCTCCCACCACGAACAGGACTTGGAGTGCGAGGACATCACGCGAGTAACGCGGATTCCTCAGCATTATCCGTTCAAAAAGGTCCAAGCGAGTCTTCAGGCGTTCATAACCCTGACGAGCCTTCGCTCGGACATCAACGAGATCCGAGGTCAGTCGTGAGACTTGACTCTCAAGATCCGCAATACGTCGTTCAGCAGCGTTTAACGCCTGAGACTGAACGGACGAAGGCAAGGCAGCCGCGATTAGGTGGGCGAGATCGCCGCTCCTATCGGGCGCCACCTACACTGATGGATGCGGGTGAGAATCAACGCTTCCTTGTTGGAAGGTTACTTGCCCACCGCATCGTGACGCAAGGGTACCAGATCCTCGTCCAATGGAAAGGTTACCCGAAGCGTTTTGACTCTTGGGAACCGATCGATACCCTACGTATTGATGTGCCCGGCTTGGTTGCTGCCTATGAAAGGAGCACCAGCTGAGGCCACTTCGCTAGTCTCAAATGGACTAGCAGAAGCAGCGTAGTGAGAAGACACAGGGGGTACAGTACCACCCATGATTTCTTTCACGCGCAAACGGGCGAAGTTAATTCGCTGCGACCGCTTTTTCATCACATCGGAATGTGGTTGAATGCGGCGCAGGAATTCCGCCTCGTATTGGTCGGGCGTTTCATTTGAACGCAACACGACCGGGATCGGGAAAATACGCCCAAGCGATTTTCCCTGAGCCCTCCATATTAAAAGACGCCATATTAATTATGTGCGTCTACAAGAGCGCGCTCTAGGAGCGACGCTCTTGGCCCGTCTAAACGAGGCCATTTAGATGGAGGGGGCATCTTTGGAATGCCACCCGTCACATAGCCGCGTTCTAAACGACTGGCTTGTGACACCGACTGAGCACGTTCACGTGTCGTCGGCGGAGCTTAAGGATCCGAATCCTCTATGTCAGAACCAATATGAAGTATAGTCTGAGCATAAGGCGTTGTGGTAATACCCAACGGAGAAGCAGCTGCGCCTTTATGGGCAGCGCTCTCATTACCTGTCGATGGGACAGCATTCGTAAACGATGCTGTCTCCATGTTGTGAGCCATGAGAGA
>NC_090610.1:14123812-14154417 GCF_004359215.1 Bremia lactucae
GCAGAACTCATGCGTCTCGCACGCTGGTTCTTGCCATCGCCCTTTGGGAAGGGAGTCCTCTTGCTGGGCATTTTTGCCCCAGCAGGGACCCTGGCATAGCAGCGAGCCATCATATGGCCGCGCTTGCCGCATTTAAAACAGACCACGTCTGCATTGCCCAACTCCATAGGAGTGGCATCTGTCCTCTCGGCCGACGGCTTATACCAAGCTGTCGCCGAGGCACTGTTGTAGGATTGCTCCTCAACTAAGGCAATTTGGATTGCCTCTTCCATCGTCGACGGCACCTTTCTGAAAAGGGCCTGTCGCGATGGGCCATGCCGTAGTCCGTTCATAAACGTGGGCACCTTAATGTGCTCCGGAATCGGACCTACGGTTATGGATGCGGACAGCGAGCGCATCTCTTGCACATACTCTTGCAGAGATCGCTTCGCCTGTCGCGCCCCAAAGAAGCGCGCCTGAAGCAACACTTCGTTGTTCGGCGGCTGGTACATGGCGCGAATCTTATCCTTAAAGATCGCCCATGAGGGGAACGCTTTTCTGTCCGCCATAAGCGCCGAGTAAGCCCACTCTGAGGCCTTACCGCGCAGATGCGACATAGCGTACGACACCATCCGGCTGTCGTCCTCGATGAGCTGGGCGACACCACATTGCTCCACGGCTAAAAGCCAGTGGACAATCGTGTGCGCCGCAGTTCCATCGAACTTGGGCGGGTCCATCCGAATGGGCCTCGGCTGATGCGGCCGGGCAGAGAGCATCTCAACAGTCCTGTTGAGAGCCTCGCTCCGAGCCTGCTCATGCCTCAGCTCATCCTGAGTCTGAGTGACGGACTCCGCCGCAGCATGGCTCTGTGCCTCGGACGCGGCCCTCCGCTGTCCGAGCACGAATGCCTCAAACTGCTCCAACTGAGCAACATGTTGCTCAGGAGGACTACCCAGGAGCCTGGCCAGGGCTTGTTCACCAAGTCCCTGCGCCATTAGCCCTGCCACCTCCCGATGATGTTCGGAGAGGTGGGGAAAATGAGCCCAATCAATATTGAGGCTCATCCTCACGTACACACGCAGAGATGCGGGTCGTGGGAAGGATTTCAAGTGCTACCAAGTGTAGGCGGGCACGTCGTAATGCGGCCACGCTCTACTTAGGCACACACCCTAGCACAGCGAGGAAGCGGTTAACCTGCTTCTCTTGCGTGCAGTGAGGCAGTTGTGGTGGGCGCGTTAGCGTCCTCACCCAACACACTAAGAACTCTGGTTAAGTGTCGTTACGGGAGCAGTAATCCGTCTCCTCGTGCGCACTTACCAAGTAGGAAGTAGTTTTCAGACTGATTTATATTTAATAGAATTAAATACAAATACCTATTTTACCAATTAAAACGTTATCTCTTATTTTGTAATTGACCATTCCCTTAAGTACACCAAATGTACTGTGAAACATTAGGGCAACTCTAGCCCGTTACAAGTGATGCGGACCATGTGCATCACATACACAAGGGTTGGTCACAAATGTGAACCACACCCGAGTACTGGGTCTAATTACTTTAACTTGGTAATTGACCATCCCCTTAAGAGCACCAAGTGAACTTAACGGGAATGTGTGTAACATTAGGGCAACTTGAGCCCGTCACAAGTCTTGCCTATCAAAACTCGAATGCTCGAAATGCATATGAGCATCTGCATCAAGAATAAAAGGCCATGCATAAAACCTCCATGATGGAAAAATGCTTATGCGCATTAAATGTGATCCAAGGCACAAGTATTAAAGGCGCAAGTAAAATGTCTTGCAGGCACATTTTACACGTCCACCGGAAATAGCGACCATCTTTTTGCAATGAGTTCCTAAGTCGCAGTGAATATATACTGATCACAGTCAAAGAAGATAGCACCGTTGAGCTCTACCACTAATAAGAACGGAGACGCTTGTTTTGTATGTGAGGGCCATGATGTCTGATTCAAGTGCGATTCGGAGTTTTAAAGTTTAATTGTATTTACGTTGTAAAAGTCTTTTTCTGTTCTGTTCCCTTTGTTTTGCTTACCTACTCACATATGCTACCAAGGCTGCAGTCCGCTAATTTGGACCTAAGCGGCCGTTTTTGACATTTTTAGCTCCGACTGCGCCTTACATTGGTGTGATCAATGAGCAAACAAGCAGCTTTCGTTGCATAATTCTTCCATTTTCTAATCAACAACCATGATGACCAATAACCATGATGACAGTTGTGATGAAACATTTTTTTCTCAGCGGCCACATAATTTAGACGTGTTGTAGCACAGCGACTAAAGGCTTCTCAGTCGCTCCTTTTTACCATTAAACTCAGCATTAAGCACGACGCGGTAGAACATAACTTGCCAGTACGCGCAGAGAACTAAAGAGCAGAAGATTGAAAAAAGTCGCCAGAGCACATTCAGGAACACATTCCACGTACTAAACCAGACCACAAAGAACTCGAAAGCGGCCGTGATTGCAATGTAAAGCCAAAATTGCGTCACATAAAGCACGGGTGGCATCGAAACCTCTTGATGTGGGTCCCAAAAGTTGGAGATCACACATGCGAAGTAGATATGTAAAAACACATTCATAAAGATTGTGAGGCCATAGCCATAATTAACGGGAGCCAATGGATGCACGCGTGCAGGGGCGATTCGAAAGACCAAGATAACGAGTGCGATGCGAAAGGCCATATAAGCATGCCGAGCGTGCTTACTGTTCCGCATAGCTAAGTCTGTAAACCGCTGTTGGATCAGACGCATAGGCAGCGTAATCTTAAATGCATAAAGAGCTGCCGTGAGAAGCGCAAGGGAGCTGAAAAACCCAAGCAACGTTTTCACTGCCTCTTCTGCTCCGAAATGTTCTTGCGAAGCCGGGAGTGTCGCGCGAATATCGTGCCACACGGAATGCAAGTCCATGAAAAATCCAGCCCACCAATTCCACGGTTTAAGTACTGAGGCCATCGGATATCCAACCGTTAGCGCTGGAATGCCTCGGGCCGATTCTACCACCACCTTCACGGGACTAATAGGCGACGTCATTGAGGCAAATTGACGCAGATAGAACAATTTCCAATGGTATTGCTCGTAGAAATACTTGTGGTTTATATTATACCCCACAGGCAGTCGCATTCCTTTCGGTTCAGGCTTCTTTATTTCTAATTTTGCACCCGCGTATGTAGACTTCATAGGGGTAAAAAGCTTCGACTCGCGCAACATTTCGCTGTACATGGAAGAAAGAAAGCCCTGATCAGCTCCGTCAAAGCTTTCAAGATGACCTAGAGCGTGGAGAAGTCGTTGATACTCTGCAGCCGAGGGTGTGACCACGAGCAGGCCGGTGTGAAAGTGACAAGGGTTCATAAACACGGCACAAAACTCACCACAAAGAAAGAGCTCGTCTGAATTGCGAATTAATATATTGTCGGCATCGAGATACACGACGCGTTCGTACTCGAGCATATTCCATACGTGTAGCTTGTTAAGTGTGTAAATGAAGCCTTTATTGCGCAACGTACCCCCCACAAATGGATTTTCAATGTTTATCACATCCACAACACGGCAGCCCATGGAACGAAATAGCGACTTAGTCTTTTCTGAGACTGAGTTGGATGCCAATACTACCAGGTCGTATGGCGATTCCGTAAGCTTGATCGAATGCATCAAAACTTGGACACCAAGCACGTACTCAGCGTCGCGGCTCGTCCCTTCGTAGTGCACAGTTACATAGGCAAATCGGCTTGTCGGTGAGTTTTGACGCTGGATAGGCACCTGCACTTCTAAGGAGGAAGACGTCCCGCCGACCAGGACAAGGTAAATTAATACCCACCGCAACATGGGACACAAATTAATTTTGGCAAAAGTAGATGAATGATGTTGTAAATACGATTAAGTATTTATGTTTTGAGGTGATGCACATAAAATTCAGGTCTCACAACAGGGTGAACACATTGTGGTTGGCCATCGGCAAGCCTGACAATAATATCACGTGGACCCTGTCGAACCCTGACGGTAGACGGGAGGGGGGTCAAATAGGAGGCAAAAAGAAGCAGTTCGAGGCACCAGAGTCCAACAACGCTCGGAGTGGTCGATTCACTCCAGCAACGAAGAGACTGATAATGATCAGTCTCGACTCGTCGCGCCTGGTGGTGACATTGAAGTGAGAAGAGTCACTTTGGTGCTAGGAGCCCGAGCTGTAACGTGTATAGTGCCCCGTTCCACGTGGTAGCGCTTTGTAGTCCGTCCAAGGACCACAGCTCCATCATCTAACATGGACATGTTAGATGATAATGGAAATACGCATCATGTTTCGCGTGATAGCTACTCCTTTTAAAGTGACATAGAAAGGAGTGCGGTCCAACGAATGAGTTCGACCGTTCGATGCCATCTTGGTCATGCTGTCCGGTTTGGACAGAGATGCCCTCCATTCAGCCATCGCCAAGTTCATACAACATGAACTTGACGAGGCGAAGGAGAAGGTAGTCTTGCTTAATCAGCAGGGCTCTCAACAGGCAGAACTGTTGAGGTCCCAACAGGTACAGACCCCTGTACCTGGGATGATGCACGTCGTCCCGAAACCTTAAAGACTGACATCTCTTAGTATAAGGGAGTCGAAGAGACTCCCTCTTAAGATGGTCTGTCGAGTTGGACGATGTCATAAGTGCTCGTCACATCGTCGACGACCAAATGCAAGTCGCATTCGCTCAGTCGAATTTGGCAGGTCGTGCCAAAACTTGGGCACTAGGCCTCAAGTTGCGCGACCCATATGTCTTTGGATCGCTAGAGGCTTTAAAGCCCGGCTCAAACAGACGTTTAAACCGCCTAGGGCTGAGTTCAGAGCTCGATCAGAGCTTCTGAAACTCAAGCAAGGCAAGAGTGATGTTCACGCTTATGCCCAGCACATACGACTCCTAGCGAGTTGAACGACAAATAACCAGTTCATGAACACACGTTTATTACGGTGTTCATGCAAAGTCTTACGGATGGTCCCGTAAAGACCCACCTGTTCGGCTTCGAACTCGATACGCTTGAAGAAGCAATATCCGTTGCGGAATAGGAGGATTTTAGCTTGAGACAGGCTCAAGCTAGTTCGTCATCGAATCATCCTCCAAGATGACACGAGCTTCGAGGTCCAGAACCTACGGTCCTCTCTTATGTCGAAAGCGAAAAAAACTCGCTTTTCGAACAACAAGCGATGCAGAAATGCAACCGCTGTCAAAATTAGGACACTACGCTCATGAGTGTAGTGCCCCACGCCCAGTACCGAGAGGTACTGACTATAATTATGGACCGAATGCCAAAAACGGCAACGGTCGCGGATCCGACGTTGTTGTGAAATCGCAACAGCGAGGCGGGGCGCCAAAAAACGATCGGGGTCAGTAGGGGCGCAACGCCCTACTGATCCAGCAACCTCAAGAGAATTTGCAAATCTCTTGACTAAAGTTGCTCCAGACACACAATCATTATGTGTCTCTGCACCTGGTGATGAGGTATCCCTTATCACCTTGAAGTTAAAAGTGATAAATGATTTGTCACTTAGAGCCCTAGTGGACTGCGGAGCGTCGAATAACTTTATTCGTCGCCAGTCACTAGAGGGTCGTAGGCTCAAATATGTAGAGCGCGACATCCCTTCAACGAGGATGACGGTGCGTCTAGCGACAGGCGCTTCGATAACAGTAATGAAACGCGTAGTGAAATTTCAATATACGTTAAAAGATTTACAGTACAATGATGCTTTCATCGTACTGAATTTGGATGACAAATTTGATGTCATCCTAGGTTTACCTTGGCTTAGAAAATATGAGCCAAGGATCAGCTGGCAGCATCAAACCGTAAAGATGCCTGCCACTTGTTCTTCAGATGGCCATCTGATGAACAACTTGGAGCGTCCACAAGCGTGTGGATGTACTACGAGTGAGTGCGATGGCCTCACTTGCGGTACGGTCGTTAGTACAGCTGCACAAGATCACAGTGTGATTACTAATCACCCTGTTAAGTCAGCTGCCGGCGGCTGTGCGAGTGCACTGGCATCGCCGAAGGTTCACCACTCGAATAAGTCGAGTGGATTGAGACAGGAATGTACGCGTAGCGGGCGACATTCAAGGAAGATACCAGTTGACCAAAATGGACAACTTGATGATCCTAGGTCGAGTAAAGAGTCGACCGAATAGGATCCGACTGTGATAGCGCAATCACACTCGGAAGACGTTAATGAAAGAGGTCACCACGTACTTGAGAAGAAATCTCCTCAAATAGTTGAAGTAACTATATTTCAAGATCCCGAGGGATTAATCCCTCGGCAGCCTGCGAATAAATCCCAGAAAGAAACCGAGACATTAAATGTACTGGTTAATGACGGAACAAGAGTACTCTTGATCTGTATGCGCTTCCGAAGTTAACTTTGGAGATAACTCAATTACCATACCTAGAACCCAAGCGGTTCTTGAAAGATCTCCATAGTGGTAGAATCAAGCAGATCTGCGTACTCGTCACAGAGGACAAATACGTAACCGATATTCGTTCAGCGGCAATTTTTGCAGATAATGAACGGGTTCTGAGCAGCTCATCGATGGACGAAAGTGTCCTTGATGTGAAGACTCGGATTGAGAGATATACTACTCAATCGTGGGAGTCACTAAAGAAAAATCCTTTATATAAGGATTTGATTGAATCGTGGAATGTATTCCCTGAAACAGTTCCATGCCAGTTGCTTAAGGATAAAGGCACTCGACATGAGATCAAGCTCAAACCGGGCTCGAAGTTCTGTGTCATGAAGCAGTGGCCCCACTGCCTCGTGATCAAGTACTTGCGATCGATAAATTCTTTATCGATCAATCAAAAGCACCCATTTGAGGGAGTCAACCTCTCCACATAGCTCTCCAACTTTCTGTGTGCCAAAGGCCACAGGAGGGTGGATAGTGCACGCATTCAATAAACTGAATGCCGCAACGGTACCGGCTCAAACGCCGATACCTAATAAAGACGTAATCATAGATGGTACGTCGAGGAGTACCATTTTTCGTCTTTGGATCTGATGGATGGATTCTATTAAATCCTTATGCGTGAACGGGACATCCCGTACACAGCAGTGAGCACTCCCATTGGGATGCTCTGAGAATGGCTAGTAATGCCACAGGGGCATAGTAACGCCCCTGCAACATTCAACACATGCGTAACGAATCTGTTGAGACCGGTTCGAGAATTCGCACCGAGTTATTTTGACGATGTATTCGTCCATAGCCGGGCCATGGACGGAAAGACGGACGTGGAAGTTCATAAAACTCACGTTCGTCAGGTTCTTACACTTATGCGAAAGCATAAGTTGTACGCAAATCTTAAGCAGTGTATATCCACTGCAAGCGAAATGCCACTTCTTCGGTGCATCGTTGGTAAACGTGGCGTACGCCCTGATCCCGAAAAGATCAAAGCAATCACCGACTGGCCAGTTCTAGTCGATGGCAGGGGACTTAGAAAGTTCCTTGGGCTAGCGGTGTACTTACACAAGAAATCGCGCAATTATGCCGAGATGACAGTACATCTCTCTCGTCTCTTGAAAAAAGACGAGAAATGGTTATGGAACGCTGATTGTCAGCGTTCATTTGAAGGAATCAAGCAAAGCTTGATGCAATCGCCCATATTGGCGATTGCGGATCAAGACAGACCATTCCATGTGGTCTGTGACGCCAGCGATTTCGCAATCGGCTGTGCGTTAATGCAATACGATACAGATGGCGCGGAGCGCGTCGTCTGTTACCAATCGCGTCAGCTGCAACCAGCTGAACGCAATTATCCAGTGCATGACAAGGAACTCCTTGCCATGAAATATTCATTGGCTAAATTTAGGGTCTACCTCCTAGGAGATAGACCGTTCATCGTATATACGGACCATGCGTCATTACGCACGGCCGTCAATAGCCCACACCTCTCGCAAAGAATGGCGAGGTGGCTATCCTTCTTCGCGGAGTATAATTTCTCCGTGGAATATAAACCAGGACGACTTAATGTCGTCGCTGATGCGTTATCACGCCGACCCGATTTCGAGTCAGCAGTGCAATCCAACAGTGAAAAAATTCTTACTGTTGCAACACTCATTTTAAGTGTTCCGTCATCAACCTTGTTTATGACATAAAGAAAGCCTAGGCAGAAGATAAGGAACTTCTGCGTTTAATGGATCATCGGATGAATACCTTGTAAGTTGTATCGCAAGTCATCCGATACATGAACAAATCCATTCGATAAATCTTTTAAAGATTTACCGGCACTATATCGATTGTCATCCGATCGATACACAACACGCAACGGCTTATTGTATTACACAGCCGTTGCCGGCGACACTGCACGTGTCGTCGTCCCAACTCACAATGATTTGCGCTTGCGCATCATGTATGAGTGTCGCGATGCACCAAGAAGTGGGCATCGTGGACGTGAGAAATCTTATCTCACAGTAAGTCGAGAATTTTACTGGCCTCGCCAGTATCATATCGTGCGCAAGTACAATCGTGCTTGCGAGATATGTCAACGGGTGATGCCTAGCCCTTCATCCCGTGCACTCTCCAACCTCCACCACTTCCGGCAAAATGTTGCAGTCCGTCTTTATGGACTTCGTCTTCGGATTTCCCAAAGACGAACCCAAAAACAATGGAATCCTTGTTTTTATAGACAGATTCAGCAAGATGGTACATCTTGCTGCAGTACCAGAGATGATCACAGCTCCGGGTTGTGCCCGTGTCTTTATCGACAAGGTATTCAAACTCCACGGGTAACCCCATGAACTGGTCTCGGATAGAGATCCACGGTTTACAGCGGAGTTTTGGCAATCCGTGTTCCGATCTCTTGGAACACGACTGACTGTGTCAACTTATGATCATCCGGAGACATATGGTCAGACGGAACGCGTAATCGCGTCCTCGAAGAGATACTTCGAGTTTACGTCCATCGTATCCGAATTGGAGCGAGTTCTTACCGATAGTCGAATTCGCCATCAATAAATCGGTGCATGCGTCTACAACGCATACTCACCCAATTGGAGGGATCCTCTAGTTTAAGGGGGGGTGGACTCGCACGAGCAAATCCAATTCTGGCTCATGCTCATCACGCGTCGAAGTTAACAACGACGCGAATGACTTCGATGTCGAAGCAATCGACATCGAAGATGAGAAAAATCTCATGGCAGTGCGCACAAAGCGCACTGAAAAAGACAAAACAAATGAGTCAGCAGAGGAATTTCTGCTTGCTCGAGAATCAGTAACCGGTTTCGTACAGGATTTCGTTGCTAAAAAAACGCAGTGGACCGTCAGAAAGGGAACGCAGACAAACATGGAAGAGCAAACGTCTTTCATTTAAAATTAATGGCCAAGTACTACTCTTTACGGTAAACTTACCTAAGCGTGTAGTCACTAATGTGGGTAGCAGTAAACTACTATCCAAGTTCATTGGGCCTTTCCGTGTACTGCATCGCAGAGGCAATGCGTACACAATAGAAATGTCACGTAGGATGCGAACGCATCTTACGTTTTACGTGTGTCGGCTTCGCCGGTACCATCAGTACGCGGTTTCTTCAGAGGACAAATCTGACCACCATGTTGAAGAATCCCTTATAGATTCTTGTGGTCACGAACCAGATTCTCATGTTGAATCTGGAGATTTTCATGCCGGGTCCGAAGATCCTCGAAACCGCGATGAGCGGAGACAGCTCATTACGAAGAGCGTGATATTTCCGTTCGTACTCCAACATGGAGTTCGCACTTTTCGAACGGTCTTCTAACCGTCCAATATAGTAAACCTGCACCGTCTGCTCTAACGAGTGACGCTTACCGCGCTCGTGATCAAGTCCTTCCTCCAAATCAGGGAGGAAGCGATCGAGTTTGTCGATCTTCGACTCTAGATCCGACAATGGGTTGGATCTAATTTTACCTCCTCTGCCACAACAATTGGTGGATTCCCCCGGTGGTCAACGTTTCCTTGTGGAACGTATTCTTACACACCGTGATATGAAGGGGCAGCGAACGAGTTATTTTGTTCGCTGGCGCGGTTATCCACCTTCACATGACAGCTGGGAGCCTCGTTTCCAGCTGGTTGTTGACGTTGAGGGCCTCGTCCGTCAGTATGACGAGACCCATCCGATAGATCAGAAGGTCCATCGAAAAAAACGCACCCCTGGCGCTTGTAATCGATTGACAAACGTCAATCGCATCGCGCATCTCGATACTGATGCGAGCCCTTCCCCAGGGCGAAGAAAGGGATTAGACATCCCCTTTACTCGCTTCGTGTTGTCAACACAACACGGACAGGGAACACCCTACATGAGGCATGGAAGTCCTCCCTCACGTGACAAACCCTGCACCGGTTGGAGTTCGTTTCTCAAACTTAACGCGAATCGCGTTAAGTCTTTGAAGCCAGGCTTCGCGTCCAATGTCTTTGAAATTGCGAATGAACGTGCTTCAGGCTTGCATAAGCGAGACTTTATCTCGTTTGTTGTTGCCGCTGTACTATCGATGCTTAAGAAAAGATCGAGATAAAAAACTTCCTCAGCCCGAAAGTTCTTTGCGCTAGGATCAAGGCCACGTAGCTTTGTCGCAAATAAGGGATAATTTTTCGGAGGAGTAGTCTCTCCAGACAAGCTATTAATTAGCTGTTCGGGCAAAAAGCCACGTCTTCTCAGGGGCAAGACGAGATATTTTAGTGTCATTAATCCCCTGAGTGGTACCCACTGAAGCAGGGGTACCACAACAACTTTTAGTACGATGGCTTACGCCATCGCCACGACCACGCACAGAAATAAGTGCTGGTGACGGCACGGGAGACGGTGCTGGCGAAGGGAAATCATCCTCATCGTCGAAACCAAACATGCTGTAGCGAATGCTATCAGTACGTCTACTCGATTGAGCCCCCTCATTCGAAGGCTTATTGTCAGCCTTCGAATGAGGGGGCTCAATTGAGTAGACGTACTGATAGCATTCGCTACAGCATGAAATGACCGACTCGCATTCAGTGTCGACCTCCAAAGAGGGGTCGCATTCACGCGGTGTATCACCACGTGCACCCTCAACATTTAAAGTTACGGGAGAAGACGATACTACGGCAGACGAAACATCTGCCACAAGAGACAATAATGCGACGCCCGCGGCTGCATGAGCCGCAGCCGAAGGCGCCGCACTATTCGCATACCGCATGGACTTGTTAACCTTGCGATAGAATTAAAAATGATGGTTGTGACCAATCAACATCGTTTATAATTAAGTGATCTTATAGTGACCACTCTACCCAATGACAGTCAAAGTGATTGTCGTTTAAGGAAGGGGTGATGTAACGGGGTGTATCGTTACATGAAATCAACACTATAAAGGTTGTTTATTAATATATTATCTAAAAGGTATTTGGGAATATTATTTTACATGGTAATATTCTAAAAGCTTATCCATTGGTAGATATGGACCATTATATCAACTTTCTCCGCGGTGCAGTCAGCGTTGGACGCGCGCAAAGAGAAAAACAAATTAGACTCTATTACATGTTTTGTATTCGTTTATAATTAAGTAAGTATGAAGTAGATAGAACAGAAGAACTTATTTTTATGAATACAGTTTTGAATCAACCCTCTTTAAAGCAAGTGTCTTAAAGAGAGCCTTCCTCTGCACGTACTAGGCATCACTCGCACTGAGGCAGTGCGAAGTGGACTTGTACTGAAGCAGTACAAGTCGGCAGTGCCCTGTTACACTCAATGCACTGATTTGACTGGTCTCTGGCCATATGGCAGCATCTATCCCTACTCTTCACACTGATAATGAGCCTTAGGCTCGTCTTCTTGTCTGAATGGTGAAGACATATGAAGACAAAGAAGGAAAACCCTGCTTCTTTAAATTTAAGACGTCGAAACGGTCATTTTGTCGTCTACGCTATGATAGGAGCAACAGCGAGTTGACTTGGTCATCTTTTAATTCGGTGGCAGAGCCATCTTACGTGCCGCGCGTCTGTATACGTCTCTTTCGCCCGCGTAGGAGACGCTGAAATAGCGATTGACTGGTGCGTTTGCTTCGCCAAACCAGGTTGACCGCGTGCGTTATGGCGTCTTATCTAACCGTAAAGATAGAAAAGACCTAGTGGACTATGTCCAAGAGTTATAAGCACTGATAGCTATTATGCAGCATTGACAAATTACCAGAGGCGGTTCTGGTATTCATTTCCATGAAAGGTCTATACGGCTGTGATTCAAATTTGATTTTTCGAGTCCACCCTAGGAAGAAGGCTCTTCATAAGAATATAGTAAGATGTACGATACTTAGCGCGCTGATTTAATCGGTGGCTTTTATCACCTACTCACGCGAGCTGAAAATATATTCTAGCTCGCATGAGCACCTGATAAAAGCCATCGACTAAGTGGCCCAGCGGTTTGCATTAATTGTGGCTGGTGATGCATCAGGGGCTTTCCGCTTCTGAAACAAATGTCCCGCCCTCATAGAGATTATTCTCATGAGTACTATAATTATATATTTGTTTGTAGTCGTGCGGAGCAGGGTCGTCGCATTTGAATAATTGCATGGCCATTCAAGAGCTGTGGTTCGATGCTCGCATGAATAAGTTGTATTCCAACGCATTAAAATGCTATTTATTTGCGGAATATATTCTCTTCTTAGGGTGCTTCATCAGAAAATCTAGGCCTAGTGCGATCCTGCTAAGGCAGATTTTAAGAACTTAAAGGATGGCTTTGCCTCGTTAGATACTTGCATAAGAACAATGGAACCTCGCCAATATTAGAATTTAATCTCCTTGCGAAGGATGTGAATTGTTGCTGGCCGAGCAACGAAAACGACGCTTTGAAGCCCAAGTTTGGCTCTGCACGATTCTGTTCGACCTTTCAGTGTTGTCTTTGATGCATCTGACTTGACATTGAAAGTGCTTTGTTACTCACAGAATTTAAAGGACGAAAATGCGTTGTTGCATTCGAGTCTCGGCATGTTAAAGTTACACAAATGCTACCTAGTTCCTGACAAAGAGTTACTTGCAATGAAGTACACTCTCGCCAAGTTCAAAGTGCATATGCTTGGCTCCAAGCCCTTTGTGGATATAAACAGATCATACGTCTATACGCACTACGACTCAGTCCCCTCACATGTAGCAGATAATGTCTCATTCGCTTTTGATTTTTGCGGAAAATAACTCGAGGTTAAGCATAAGCCGGAAAGCAAGGCGCTTTTGCTGATGCGTTATCGCGCAGACCTGCTTCCGCATGTACCTTTGCCGCTCGTTTAGTGGCTGCGTTTTTGGTGGCGAGATACAGCTAAGCTGACCACTGATCGCGTGTTTCAACAAGACGGCTTGCTAGTGGAATTTATCTCGGATAGAGTACCCCTTTACAGAAGTTCGATTTGAAGTCAATATTTTGGAAGTTAGGCACTAGATTGGACATGTTCACAGCGGGTCATTGTAGACCGATAGTCAGACTGAGCGCGTTCATCGCGTCATTGAAGATGTTCCGCGCACTGTGTGTGCGGAGACGCCGAAGCGTTGGAGCACAATGCTTCCTGTTATTGTCTTGCGTTTAGCAACGCTGTTCATGCCTCTACGGGATATATTCCGTTCTATGTAGCTCCCTTACACACCTAAGCGTTCCACTTAACGCTCTCACAATTTTGTAGGGCTTTGTGAGGGAGACGCTGCAGATCCGCTATCCCTGTCAGTATACAAACAGATAAGCAAGCTTCTCACGACGCGATTAAATGTATTGATACATGCGCATGACGCAATGGCTGATAGCCAAGGCAAATTAATTGCGAGCGCAAAGGCAAAAGCTGTATTTTTCTTACGCGGTCGTTGGTCGAGTCTTAGTTTCCGCTTAGAACGTAACTACAAGCGGCATTTCGGATTGAATGCGTCCACGCTTTATCTGACCATCTACGATCCTGGCGCAAATGGCTTAGTATACGTGCTAAATCTTCCCCGCAAGCAGCGCGCACAATCAGTATTTACGCTGACTTGCTTAAGCCATATCAAGATCCTTCCCAGGTCGACTCAGATGCGCTTGCGCAAAGAAATCTGATTGTGCCACAGACCGCTGCGTCCTCATCAGGATACCCAGCTGACCCTTTGAGTGGATACCAGATTCGAAATACTCTCTTTTCTAGGTTTCGGCGTTTGAGTCGATACCGTTGCAGCGGTCAATTAATTTTGTTGAACACATGCCCAATCCGCCAACACAGAAGGTCGGAGAGCTATGCGGGGAGGTTGACTCCCTCACATGGCCCGCTTTTAAGCGATCAAAGAATTTGTCGATCGCTAATACTTGTTCACGAGGCAATGACCACTGCTTCATGACAGATGTGATGAATGGATTCTATCAAATCCTGATGCGTGAGCAGGATTAGATATTTCAATTCACTGTTTTTTTATTTTCACAAAAAAAAAGTTATCCCGTACACAGCAGTGAGCACTCCCAGTGGGATGCTCTGGATATGGCTAGTAATGCCACAGGGGCTTAGTAATGTCCTGCGACATTCAACAGATGTGTACCAATCTGTTAAGATCGATAAGGGATTTCGCACCAAATTATTTTGATGATGTCTTCGTTCATACTGAGCCACGAACGGAATCTCGGACGTTGAAGGACATCGTACCCACGTCCGAAAGGTTCTTACACTTATGCGTAAGCGTAAGTTGTATGAATATCTCAAGATTTCGCTGCAAGCAAAATACCACTTGTTGGGTGCGTCTTGGGTAAGCACGGTGTTCACCCTGATACGAAAAATGTCAAGGCGATCATCGACTGTCCAGTGCCAGTCGACGTGAAGGGACTTCGAAAGCTCCTCGGCTTAGCGGCGTTCTTTCAGAAGTACTCACGCAGTTATGCCGAAATGACAGTGCATCTATCTTTTTTGCTGAAGAGAAATATAAAGTATTCATGGAATGCTATTTGCTAGCGTCACTTTGAGGGTATCCAGCAAAGCTTAATGCAATCGCCAATCCTGGCAATTGCTGACCAAGACAGATCATTTCATATGGTCTGTGACGCCAGCGATTTTGCAATCGGCTGTGCGTTAATGCAATATGACAAAGACGGCGCAGAGTGCGTCGTCTGCTATCAATCGCGTCAGCTTAATCAGCTAAAGGCAAATATCCCGTGCATGACAAAGGACTTCTTGCCATGAAATATGCACTGGATAAGATTAAGGTCTATCTCTCGAGCGATAAATTAATCATCGTTTATCCGGACCATGCGTATTTACGCACGGCCGTAAGCAGTCCACACCTCTGCGAAAGAATGGCAAGATGGTTGTCTTTCTTCGCTGATTCAACTTCTCCGTGGAATATAAACCAAGACGACTTAATGTCGTCGCTAATACCCTTTTGCGCCGGTCCGATTTTGAGCCGGCTGCGCAAACAGCAGTGAGGATAAGCCCATTGTTGCCGCAATAAGTGTTCCGTTCTTAACACTACTTGACGACGTTAGAAGAGCCTACCAAGAAGACAAGGCTCTTAGGGGGTGAATAGATGACCTTAATAATTCATCACATCAATCCTTAAAAGGATTGTCGAAATTGAATCTATCCTCAACGGATCGATACACAACACGCAATGGGTTACTGTACTATACAGCCATTTCTGGCGACACATCTCGTGTCGTCATCCCCACCCATAATGATTTGCGCTTACGTATCATGTATAAGTGCCGCGATGTACCAATGAGTGGTCATCGTGGACGTGAGAAGACCTATCTCACGATAAGTCGCGACTTATACTGGCCTCGCCAGTATAAATTCGTCCGCAAGTACACACGTGCTTGCGAAGTTTTAAACGGGTGAAGCCCAGTGCTTCATACCGTGCTCCGTTATTGACTCTGCGTGTTCCGGCAGAGTGTTGGCAGTCTGTATCCATAAACTTCGTCTTCGGATTTCCCGACGACGAAAATAAGAGTATGGTATTCTTGTTCTTATTGAACATTTCAGCAGACTGGTTCATCTTGCTGCAGTACCGGAGTCAATTTCAGCCAAAGGCTGTGCTCGCGTCTTTGTTGACACAAAATTTCGACTTCATGAATTACCCCGTGAACTAGTCTCATATCGAGACTCTAGATGCACGGCGGAATTTAGACAATCTGTGTTTAAATTACTTGGAACACAGCTGTAAATGTCAACATCTGATCATCCTGAAACAGATGGTCAGACGGAGCGTTCAAACCGTATCTTCGAAGAGATACTTCGCGGATACGTCCATTCTTTACGATTTGGAGCAAGTTCTTGTCGATGGTTTAAATTTTGCTATCAACAATTCAGTGCATGCTGCTACAAAGCATACACCGTTTTTCGTAAACGGCTTACGCCATCCACGTTAACCCACCTTGTTTGAGAGTGACTTTTATGCAAGGGGAGAGGGACTCGCTCGAGCAAAGAACCTTCTAGCTCGTGCTCGTCACGCATCAGTCTTAAGGTTGATGCAAAGGATACCAATGATGATTCAATCAACATTGAAGTGGACAAACTCAGTAATAGCGATAACACTATTGCTGATTTTAGTAACGATGCTGAATGACTCAGCATCGAAAACAAAAATATCGGTGAGAACAATATTATCCTCACTAATGAGAAGAATGACATCTCCGCAGCGCACAGCGATTACACTGAAGACAAAACAAAGCCAAGTCACCAGGATAATTCTTGCTGGCTAGAGAAGCAGTTGTCCGTTTCGTACAGGATATTCCATCGCTGATGCGGTGGTCCGACAGAAACGGAATTTTGACAAAAATGGAAGTGCAAACATTCTTCCATATAATGTAAACGATCCATCCTACTGTTTACGGTAAACCTATCAAAACATGTAGTGACAAATGTTAGCAGTGCCCAAGTATATCGGCCATTTTCATGTACTTCACCGCCAAGGCAATCAAGTTGCCGCGTAGGATGCGTTCGCATCCTACGTTTTTTGTTTGCCGTCTCCGCCCGTATTATCAGTACAAAGCTTCTTCTGATTCCGGATCACCCCAGACGGTCCTCTACATCCTCCAAAAATGAGATCCTTTGACGAGCTGTCACCAGCTCGTTTTGAAGGGACTAATGCGTCCTTTCGTTCACCAGATGATCAGTCGCAACCTGCGCACAATTTTACAACTGGTCGCGAGAACTCTTATTGACCGTCATCGCTAACTCGCGGCGACGGGATCGCTCGAAATCAATGCCCCCCCCCTTAAATAATGAAGGGTGTGATCTATATCACGATGTTGATTTGGGTTCGTCAAACGAGGGGAACCCGATGTCCTCCCCCTCGACATTCGTTGACGGATTCGAGTGGTGAAAAGCGTGTTCTATTTAAACGCTTCTCGAACCATTGTGAGGTGAAAGGGTTCGATGGCGAGGGTATTCACCCTCACATGATAGTTGAGAACCTCGTTCTCAACTGATGATGGACGTTTCGGGTCTCGTTTGACAGTACAACGAGACTCATCCTCCTCGACAGAGTATTCACACGTTTCCCGCGCTCCAAAAATGATTGGAGGCTCTTAATCCCTTCGCGCATCTCACAAGAGTTTTCTCGCCGCTGACCAGCGGCGTTTCCTGAAGGCACACGGCTTGAGTCTCGATGCAGCCATTCTCGCTACCCATATCATGAAATGTAGCCATGTTATGTAACGAGACTTTGGAATTATGTCGCGCTTCAGTACACAGTTTTTCAAAAAGATGAACGTTGTGTAAGGCACAAATGGATCTTAGACTTTGATTGCTTAATTATACCTAACAAGGAACAAATAGCGCTAGGGTTTGAACTTTTGATGGGGGGTCGCTCCAAGTTGGAACCCGCGGTGTCGTTTTAACGTTTCTCTAAGAAGTAATGTTTTTCTTCTCGATGATATTGTAAATATTACTACACATGCTAATAGTCTGGCAGTAATATGGCAGATCTGTTCAGTGATTGATTATAGGCTTTAAATTAACCCCGCCAACCGCTGCTAGATGCGCGAATGGGCAGTTAGCAATAACTCACTATATGTAAGTTTCGTATAAATATATTAAGTCAGGTTTACAAGAAATAAAGTACGTAGGAACTTGATAATATCAAACACATTTTTACTTTTCCTGAACTATGCACTAAATCTGTCTTGTTGCTGAGCGATAGCTCGACGATTAAAAAGCTTCCTCTACACTTCGTGTACATGAGGCTATCGGATGTACCTTACCTCCAATGTAATAAGTTAGCTAGTACTGAAGCATGAGTTAGCGAAAGGTGCCCCGTTACGATTGTCATTGTAAGCGCTTATGTCAATATTAAGGATATTTTGTTTTGAATCTTTGCTGCGTTTATGGGCAGCAAAATACTGGTGTGTGGCAATGTCTAGCATTAGTTGGCATTCGCCTGTCCCATTGCAGGTTCAATGCCCGCCGCAAATTCAAGTTCATAAAGAGCGTAATGGTTGTCTAATTTTAATTAATCGCAAGCACAAGAACCTGTTGCCAAGAAAAATTAACAAAGAAATTGGAGGAGTGTAACACGCGATCGAAATTGTTTCAAGCACAAAGCAACGTTCGATAAGGCAATGAACTGAGCTGATAGATTACTAATGGGCAGCATAATGTTAGGGCAACTATGGAGATTCCAAGCAAACAACAACATTTGTTGCTATCCACGGCTCAAGTCTTGGTGAACTCTTAGCGATGCTAGTTAACTCCTTAAGACAGAGGAAGAATCGACTCAAAGAGTCACTTAGTTCTCTTAAAATATACAAGTAATAACCTATAGAATCAACAAGTTCTTTTAAGCTATTTAAGTAATGACTGAAAGAGTCGTACAAGCTCCTATAGCTATTTGAGGTTTAGTTTAAGGGACTCAAGGATTCGTAGAATCAATTGGCAATTAGTACCCCAGAATTTATACATTGTTAAGATGTCTGGCTCTTACAGATCACAGCGCAAGCCTTAGAAAGGAACGGAACGGAACGCTTCATGATCAAAATAGAAGCTGAACTTAGTAACTATTTACATTAAATTAACTTTTCCTAATCACCCTAACAAAATAATTTTATATCTGGTGGCTGACACCATAAATTAACATGGCATCCCATATATAACTGAAGAAGAAATATTATCCCTTGGTTTGTACCGCACTACCATAACGGTTTACAACCGAAGTGTGAGCCGTTACACCTTCCCGAATATACTGTTGACACCGCGTGTGGGCACTCGTCTCTATTTCCCTTCAGGGTAATGATCGAACAGTTAGCCTCACATTGTGTTCTGAGCACCTTTGTTTTCTACGAAGTCACCACCTAACGAGTCACCGGCTCTCCGTAATTTGCGTTCGAAGACGACATACTCATGGATTATGTTATTTATCTTCTTCCAAGGTAAAGGATGAGGAGTCCGAGCCCGCCACCTTGAAGTGTGAAGACGAATCTCGTCGGGCAGCGCAATCGATGGAGGTCTAAAGCCGCGCTATCTTGCAGCTTTAATTAACGGGAATGTGATCAACTCTTAATTTGCAATTTAAAATTATAATTTTTAGATATAAAAATAAAGGATTCAAGGTTTAGAATTAAGGCTTTAGGATTTAGATATCCTGCACACGATGTCTAGCTGGTACCCTGGATTACTGGTCCTGAGGCAAGCACGCCAGATGTACTCGATACACGTAAAAGTATCCACGAGAGGTATTTTACCCCACGGATCATGACGCACGTAGATACCTTAACTCTGCATGATCAAGCACAAGGATGCTCAATTTCCTCCATTAGGACTGTTTCAATCATCTTATTTTCCGATGAGACGGAACCGAAGATAATAAAGCATTCATCCTATAAATTCAGCGAACCCAAATCCTGAGAAATGTAAAGGCTCTACGAGCTAGCACTAGGGTTTTGTCTAGACTGGAAACTTCGTAATTAATTCGCGAAGTTCAAGGACGAAGGCCAATTGAAATTCGTGTATCGTACACAGTATTTGGCTCTCGTTAGCTAGCATTTAAAACCACGGACCCAAGCCATAACATTGCCGAGGACCCGTCCATCTCCCCATCTTATTGTTGAATCGTTGTTTGAGGAAAGTTGACCATGAACGCGGCGATTGAGATGTTAGGGCAACCTTGCCGAAGGGGTACATCTTGCCCCAAAGCGCTCTCAGACGAGGTCTACCCGATCCACTCCACCAAATGCTATGTTTTTTTACGTGAAACCAATAGTCCCCTCGCTTACCGAGCAACTCAGGAGGAAGCCAAAATATCGGTGGCCTCTCGTATTGCGTGAGGCACGCGGCACAACTTCTACGTGAGCCCCTTGCATAAACTTAGGGTAAACCAAACTAATCTTCTGGCTTTAAAATGTCAGCAACCTGGCCGATAAGTCCACAAGAATCTGCAGGAATAAGTCCTCAGAAACCTGTGGTCAAAGGTACCTGGGAACCTTTGACCACAGGTTTCTGGAAACTTATTCCAGTAGATTCTTATAAACTTTTTCTCTTAAGTTTTATTTGGCGAGTATCCTTCCCAACTGCCTCTAGCTATGTTTGCGCATCTACAGCGAGATTTTCTACGAAGGACTCTCCAGTCGATCTAGGACTTTCGCACTACCTCTTATAGACAGGCACTTCAAATTTCCTTGGGTGTTGCTTTCCAAGCAAGCATCCTAGTTACGTACTTCTCGACTTATTCGAGTGGTCGACTTCGACGCTACCTGTGCTTGTGCACAGCTGTCGGTATCTAACTTCACATATGATGGGTTTTCACACTGAGGTCTTGTGCAGTCATGCCAACGACTGAATCTTAAGTGAGGCCATCTCACTCACTCGTAGGACATCCACACGCTTGTGGACGCTCCAAGACGTTCATCAGGTGGCCATCTGGTGAGCAAGAGACAGGCATCGTCACGGCTTGATGCTGCCAATTTTTGCATGGGTCGTACTTTCGGAGCCATGGTCATCCAAGGATGACATCAAATTTGTCATCCATATCCAGCACGTTGAGATCATCATCGTACTGTTTACCCTTTAACGTGTATAGGTAACCAACTATACGCTCCCTTACTGTTAGAGATGCGCCTGTTGCTAGGCGCACTGTCATTCTTGTTAGAGGGATATCGCGCTCAATAAATTTGGATCTGCGATCTTCTAGCGATTGGCGTCTAAGAAAATTATTCGACACCCCACAATCAACTAGGGACTTAAGTAACAACTTATTTTAACGCTTTTATTTTCATAGTGATGAGGCTAACCTCATCCCCTGGGCAGTAACGCACAATGTTTGCGTGTGAGGAGCAACTTTCGTCAAAAGACCTGCAAAATATTTTGACGTTGCTGGATTAGTAGGGCGCCCCGCACCTACTGACCCCGACCGTTTTTTTGACGATCCGCCTCGCCGTTGCAATTTCGCAACAGCGTCTGATCCGCGCCTCCACTATTCCTAGCGAGAGATCGTTCTTTTCGCTCAGTGTTTTTTAGGCACTGACCGTGGGGCACTACATTCGTAGGCGTAGTAGCCCATTTTCTTACAGCAATTACATTGCTGTAATCGTTCGTAACTTGAAGAGCGAGGTTTCTCGCTCTCTACATACGAGAGATCCATGGGTTTTGGACCTCCTTTTTCTTGTCGTCTCGGTAGACGATAAGCACCAGAGTGGACAAAAGCTTGTTTCAGACTAAAGTCCTCCTGTTCCGCTTTAGATATCGCTTGGTATAGTGACTCTAATTCTAGCCGGAACAGGTGGGTCTCAATAGGACCGTCTGCAAGACCTTAAACAAACAGTTACCTGTGTTCGTTCATCAATTGGATGACTAACGATACAACTGACCAGGTATTGTGTATGATGGGCATGAGCGTGGATGAACGCTTGCCCTGCTTCAAATCTAGGAGCTCGGCTCGAGCCTTGAATTCGGCACGTGGCGGCTCGAATGTTTTTCTTGAGCAGGGTGAAACTTGAGCCTTAAGACTCAAGATTTGGCACGTCCGGATAAGTTGGACATGTTAAATTTCGCTTTCATCGCATCATCCTTGATGCGGCGAGTTCTAATGGCGTCGTCTAATTCAACGAACTATCTTAAAAGGGAGTCGCCTTCGACTGCCTTAACTTAGAAATTTAAAACTTTAAGCTTTTGGGTCGACGCGGAAGTGTCGGCCCATTAGCAGTATTTGCATGATGTTGTCTCAACAGTTCTAACTGTTGATCACTCTGTTTTCTCAACACCTCCGCGTTTTGGGATTCTTGATGGTGATGCAAGGCTACTTGTCTTGGGCCATGTCGAGTTTATGTTGTACGAACTCGGCTATGGCCGCATGTTGTTCATCTGTGTTCAGGGTGAACAGCATGACACCAACGGATGGTCCGCCTACGACCTTCGGCGTAGTCACCTTGGCCCCAGAGGACCAGAGGACCAATTACAGCCCGCAACCTCTTAGAGACGATCTTCCACTCCTAGCAATGTGAATCTATATTTACAATGAGCTTCGGCTTTGCAAGGGTTGAAGCCCGGCGACGAGCTTGCTCCTCCTTGAGGAAAGCTTGTTCTTGCTCTTCATCGAGCGGGTTCGTTACAAGTTTGGCCTCTAGGCCCGGTGTCTTGCGCAACGCGGTCAAAGCATCCGCAACACCACGTTCTGGGAATCGATTGGGAGCCCGACGAGGTTCGTCATCACGCCGAAGCGCGTTGGGTTGGCTTCTCATCCCCTTCCTCAGACGGAATGCGTCTATTATATTCCGCATACTCATCGTCAGTAATGGGTGTCCCGTTACACAAATTTATTTTGCTATAATAGGAGTCATGAAGATTATTTCCTATGAGAGGAATGAAATAAAGAAGTACAAAATTATTTTCTTGTATTAATTTTGACTTAATATTTTCAATATTATTTGGTAATATTGAGACAATAAGACATTAGTTATGTGGATTGGTTGATTTAAGATTGAATCAACCTCGACAATCGGTACAAGGCACAATTAGTCGTCACCCAAGGAGGCGCATTGCATACCTAGTTAGTAATATGTTAGATCCAATAGATAGCAGATCGTTATATAAGAACTAAATATATTAATACAAACTTTTTATTCCCTGTTCTAAAGCCTTAAAATTTACATTAAGTAGTCAAGACTTTTTAGCTGCTTAGAAGCTTTCTCTGCACGTCGTGTACGTAAAGTATCCAAGGCACTCCCACCTTCACTGTAAATAGTGTAGGTTGACTAGTACTGTTTTCAGTAGTAGCAAAAGGTGCCCCCGTTACACCTAGTAGCACTTTGTCATGTTGGATAAAGAAGGAGGGAGCTTTCAAGCCCCTCAAGAAGGCTAACTTGCAACGCGTGAAATGTTCACTCATTTGAGCGACATTGAATGGAAAGCGATCGAACAAATGAGTTCGGTCGGACCTTGCTACACGCACCGCTCTTCATGAACGATACCTGACGCCGCTAATTATAACGCCACATCAGTATGCGGCGCGTCTGCGCGATCAAGCACGTGATGCTTCTGTGTTTTCTATGAGGAAAACTCCGATAGTTTCAAATCTTAACGAGTCGGATCCGAAAACTAAGAATCGTTCATTAAATGGATTATCGCCCGTCACCTTCGAAATAAATGGTATCTTGGAGACTTTTCCAATGCGGCCAACGTTTGTTTCGTACGAAAACTTCGCCTTGATTTCACAAAGCTGAAGACTAAAGGCCAATAAAGTGCGGTGTAACGGTCACAATACAATATTAGGCCTAGCCATTGCTTTATTGCTTCGGTTGCTCATGCAACCGTGGATCCAAGCTACACTGAGGTCCAGGATTTATTCATTGGAACCTCTATTGGTTGGAAGTGTCGTTCGTGCTAGTTAACCTCAAGCATGTCGCTCAAAAACGTCACGACGCACCCGTAATCCTACCTCAAACTACCAAGTCTCCGAAGAGAAAAACCCAAGCTACTTCACGAGATGCTTGTGGTGACCCTTGAGACGACGTCGCTTTGAAATTTCTCCACATGTAACTGAAGATTTTTCTTGCTCGTCGATCAACGCAGGAGGGGGCCGAAAAATCAAGGGCGTCTTTCTTGGCTTTAAGGCTCGAGGTGCAACTTCTCCATGAGAATTTTGCTCGAACTAAGAGCACCCTTGACACGGTATAAAACCGTCTTACTCGAACAGGAAGCACCATAGAGCGGTTCAAAACCGTCTTTTGACGTTGGAGCATCAACAACCTCGCTTAAAGGGCCATCTGGACACCTGATGAAGATGCAGTGATCTGCGGCATAGCCGCCTATCTCAGCAGAAGTGCCTTCAAATTCACATGAGAAGGTATACGATGTGGCTTTACAAGCCAACGAACAATAATGGAAGTGTACGCAGCTTGCGAGATTGCCAAATTGCGTCCACGCTTTACTGGACTATTAACGGTCGTGGCGATGAAGGGCCTAGCCTATAAGCTCAGGCCCTTCATCGCCACGATCGTAAGTAGTCCAATTAGCGCTGAAACAGTTGCGTGCAAGCACATGCTAATTTATGGTATCGGATAATTTAAAAAGATTCTTATCGTAAGAGAGTGTCAGTGGCGTCTAGTGGTTAGGACTCGAGCTTCACACGCTCGATATCGGGAGATCGACCCCCTCCTCTGGTATCGTAGTCGCAGTTTGTCACGGAGTAAGGCTGCAACCAATATTATGCTTCCATTGACGGGAGAATATTTTAGACAAATTCGAACAGAAACATTTGCGTGCTAGCGCATGCTAATTTATGGTGAATCTTGATATTTAGAAGAAGGTTCTCATCGTGGAAGAGCTCTAGTATGTAGGACGCACGCGGATGGAATTTAATCGGAAAGACCGCGAACACTTCGCTTGAAGTTTAGGCTCTTAGCGTGTTATAAGACCCAGTATCCAACCGCGTAAGAATCGAAACAACTTCTACCTTTAGCATCCGCTTGTTGTTTTGTTCTTTTTGGCTATCAGCCATTGTAGCACGCACAAAACTAAGACAGCTAATCGCGTCGCGAGAAACTCGCCTCCTTTTTTCTATCAGTCACTGGTCTGATATCAGCAAGCCGATCGGCTATTTCTTCCCCACCAAGCCCTGAGCCACGTTGTTTTAGCGTTGACGGAGCCCGTGGGTGGATGAGATCGTTCATATTAGGCGACATAAAGCCTATAGAGTCATGTACAGCAATTTTTAACGCAAATACAATAACCGGGGGCATTGTGCCTCAACTGCGCTTTGGTGTCTCAGTACCCCCACTGCGCAGAATGTCTTTAATAACGCTATTAATACGTTCAGTCCGACCATCGGTGTGCGAATGGTCCTCTGTGGACATGTTTAATCTGGTGCCAAGCACTCGGAAGATCGACTACCAAAACGTACCCGTGAGGGAATCTTTGAGAAAATTGTCATGGCAAACCGTATTGTCGAAACACGCGAACAATAAACGGCATCGTCAATGGTAACCGGCATAACCGCTAAGTGAGCCATTTGGCTTTATCGGCCACCAAAGACGACAATTTACGTGTTGCCTCCCAAATTTTTCGGTAGGATTTACACAAATTCCATGCTGATGTACTCCTTGCACGGACAATCTGGGAAGCTGTGCCGTTAAATATACCGAGGGTTTAACCCGTTGGCAGGTTTCACATGTGCAAATATAGGTGCTTATCCATTTTTATTATTTGGATCACCAATAATTCTGGCACAGAGCCGTAGGACTTCTCTCGACCGAGGTGACCATATTTTGTGCCTCGTAGAGGATTCGATACTATAGTTCCTTATGATGAGGGGCTAAGATGCGCGGAGGATCTGCTACATCAGAACAATAGTACAAAAGCCCGTATCGATCGAGTATTGATGCAAGCCGCACGCAATCGTGCCGACAATTTAATGTCTGAGTTCTTATTCTCATTGCTCCCAAGAGCTCGTAGCAAAGCTACACACTGTCGTCCTCGGCAAATACTGAGTGGGTCAAAGCAGAGATTGGCGACGTTACAGTCGTAACATGAGCGAGCTCGTCATATGGTCTGCGCGATAACGCCTTTTACAAAGCATTTTGCTGTCCAGGCTTATACTTCACCTCAAAGCTATATACGGCAAAAAAGAAAGCCGTCGAGCCATTCCTTGAGAGAAATAGGGCGATTATGTCGCGGTGCGTAAAGACGCATGATCTGTTCAGATAAAAAAGGCTTAGCCAAGCAGATGAACTTTGACTTTGGCAAGTGCATAATTCGTACAAGTAGCTCTCTGTCACGAACTGGGTTAGTCTTTTCGGCAGCTTTAAGCTGTCGATATTTGAATGCAATAACGCATTCCCGCCCAACTCCATCTGTTTGTAATAGAGCGCTGCCTATGGCAAAATCAGATGCGTCACAGACGACACGAAAAGGCCGATTAGGATTAGGCAGAGGAAAAATCGGAGCATGGATAAGACTATTCTTAATGCTTTTGAAAGCTTGAATTTTGGTGCTCGTTTAGCACCAATTTATGTCCTTCTTAAAAAAATAATACTGAAAGAGCCATATCAGCGTAATTTTCGACATACTTGTGCATGTAGTTGGCTAGGCACAACCACTTACGCAAATAGTATTGATTTTTAGGAACCGGCCAATCAATTATGGCCTTAAGCTAAGCAGTATCTGCTTTTAGGCCTCTCTTTTCAATAAGGCATCGTATAAGGAAAATTTCTACTGCACCGAAGATGCATTTAGACGCGTTGGTATACACCTTATTTGCTCGCATTCACTTGAGCACTGCCTGGAAGTGGTCTATGTGGTTTTACACGCCTGGCCAACCCTGCTTTGCACGTCTGTGGACAAAAATGCCATTAATTTTTTTTTTGCATAACCTCGATAAGGACGGAACATTTGCGTCATTAGACGATTTAAAGAAGCTGGGGCATTGGAAAGCTTTTGTGGTATTACTAACCACTCCCATAGCATGCCGCTTGGGGTGCTAACCGCTGTAAGTGGAATGTCACTAGCTCGTATGAGCAGCTGATAATAATAATCGACTAAGTCGAGCGCACTGTAGTGACTCTTTGAGTCTAAATGTCTTCCTCTGACTTAAAGAGCGAGGTAGCTTCGCTACACCTGGAAGCAATCGTAGTCAATCTACACCTGAGTCTTTATTAGACTAAGCCTCTGCTGGAATGGATCCTTCCACGAACTTTCAGGGGCGAAACACATAGCGTATGAGAAGCTTAAACTGTGTTTGAGCTGGATCACATAGATCACATCCGTTCCCAAGGCCCAGAGGCTCTTGATGCAAGGCTAAAAGCTTTTAAGCAACATGCATACTCTCTGATCAGAGAGGTCCAGGACCCCTTAGCGGCATCTATCCAAACTCGGTACATTCCTGTACTGATCCGGAGTCTAAAGCTCACCCTCTTCTTGTCTGTAATAGGCTAAAGTTGCCCTATGTTACACAAAATCCGTTAAGTACACTTGGTATGCTTAATGGGATGGTCAATTACTTCATGTGAAGTACTTAGACCTGCCACTCAGAAGTGGTTCACATAGTGCCTACCCTTGCGTATGTGATGCACATAGGTGCATTCTCATTGGAAGGGATTATGGCTACCGTCATCCGTAATCCGAGGTATCCAAAATGATACGCTCGCAATGTAGGGGTGCACATCTACAGAGGTTGCATCCAATGATTGGATACAAGGTTTCATATTTAATTTGATTAAATTCAAATCAGTCTTAAACTACTTCCTAGTTAGCAATTGCGCACGTGAGGCCGGATTACCGTTTCCGTGACGACAGTTGTACTAAAGTACTTAGCTCGTTGGGTGAGGTTGCTTAGGCGCCCAGCAACTACCTCACTACACGTGAGAGAAGACGGTCAAACCGCTTCCTCACTGTGCTCGAAGGTGTGTGCTTAAGTAGTGCGTGGCAGTTTTAGAAGCGCCCGCCTACATTGTCAATGTTAGGACATATGAGAGCAACAAGGAAGAAAATCTCCTTTTTTGGATCAAACGAATGAAAATGGCGATATCTTCGGCCATGATCCTAACAAAACAACAACGATTGGCCATAGCTATCTCTAAGTTTGGCGGTAGAGCCAAAGAGTGGGCTCTCACATGAGCACGTCCTTAACCGTATGTGGGATTCGCTGAAACAGCAACTGACTCGCATCTTTGCACTACCTAATCCGGCTTTTTGCATACGATCGCGATTCGTATCGGCTCAACAGGGTAAACGGACCCTAGGGTACTATGACACTGAGTTGAAAACCCTTTTTGCTGCTATGCATTAATACTCAATACAAGAATTGGTTCTAGTAACCATATTTATGGAACGTCTTAATACAGGCGTGGCCCGAACGGAAGTTTACGGACCCCACCCCGCTACTTTTAAAGCGATCGTTGAATCGCGTTAAGCGCTGAGTCCGATATAAAGTCTTCTGGCGTTGGTATGCAGGAGAGATGCACCATATTAGCTCTTTGAGAACATTGAGTTCGTCCAATAGACCGGATCCCATGGATCTCAGCCTCGGCGAGGGAGAGTCAAATGGCTTCAATCTGTGAAATAAGGTAAGGATCATCCGTGAGTGTTTTATGTGCGGAAGCGCTGAGCGCTTGCCCCCGGCTTGTCCACTTTGCAACTCGCGAGAAGCTCGAAAGAACAACAATTCCACCTCATACTGGCCTTGAGACAGCCAAGCTGTCTCAAGACCGCGAGACAGCTTGGCCGAGCCGTTAAACCTGTTTGTATGGATTGTAGTAAAACACCATATCCCGTCTGCTCTCTAAAGTTAAGCACCGACCTCAGTGGACGAGTGGTTTAGCACTGGAACTGGGACCAGGAAGTACGTGGATCCATACCCGCGGAGGGCGGTACGATTACGCATCGCCGGAGATATGCTAAAAAGAAGACGAGCAACCATCCACTGGATGGCCGCCCTGCCAACCCGCACCGAAGGTGAGTGATAGTTGGGTGGGAGGTAGATCTGTAGCCAAAATTTCCCATAGTGTAATGAGGGGTGCGAGGTTCCAATAAGAGAACTTCGTCAAAATTATATCTCTGTGAAGTTAAGCAGCCTCAAGCCCGGGTAGTACTCGGGTGGGTGACCGCCGGGGAAGTCCGAGTGCTGTCTACATATTTTGTCTTGTTTTTTGTATTCTAATTTTCTTAGAATAATAAAGAAGACGGGCCTTCGAACGAGGTGTTCGAGGCCGTCAAAGACGAAATTGCGGAGGCATCCTTAGTTGAGGTGCTCCGGCAAGTCTTTAAATCTGCCGAGGACATTTGGTATGGTTCGGGAAAACGCCGATACGAAGTAGGGGCGGGGTGCCTTATGTTGATTTACGTTATCGCTATGAGCTTGAAGATGGCTTACGGTCGAGATTGCAAACCGGAAAGTAAGTTATATTTTGAGTTTAACTTTATCCTACCGTTAGCTTTATCCTACCGTTAATTTTATCCTACCGTTAATTATTTCCTATCGTTCGCTGCGCCCCCTTTCCCAGATATGTGGACTACCATAAAATGGGGGACGTCACTGTCTGGCGGTACAGTGCTGGTGAACCCCAAACACCAGTTCCCGAAGGTTTTACTTTTTGTCGTTACCGGGTATCGAACCGGTGACCAGTGGGTCGCACCGCCATGCCTTACCCGACTGAGCCACAACACACGATATTTTCCACACTCAACTTCTTCGTGTTATTCTTGTAATTTGATCCCGTATAAACGCATATGCATAAAGTGCAACACTTTCGATGAATACATCAATCTTCAACACTCTCCCTTGATGTGCACTCGAAGTGATGCCCTTATGCTGCCATGCCGAGTCCCATGATAAACTTGGCATGCTTGTCTCTTGGAAGCGCCTTGGTCAATCCGTCCGCGATCATTTCTTCCGTCGGCTTGTACTCTAGCGCAATCACCTCACTTGCCACCTTCTCTCGCAAGAAATGAAACTTAATGTCGATGTGCTTCGTGCGCGAATGGTAGACAGGATTTTTGGCAAGCGCAATACATCCTTGATTGTCTTGAAAAATCGTCGTCGCCGTATTTGTCTTGTACTCCAAATCCTTTATCAAATTTCGAAGCCACATAGCCTCTTGAGTTGCGCTGTATAGACTCATGTGCTCTGCTTCCGTGCTTGATGTCGCAACGATTGGCTGTCGCTTGGAATTCCATGAGATCGTGCCGCCGTTCAGAAGAACACGTATCCTGTCGTTGAACGCCGCGTGTCTAAGTCGCCTGCCCAGTTTGCGTCTGCAAATCCAATAAGCTCTCCCTTGTTAACGCCGCTAAACACAATGCTGATATCTTTAGTCGTCTTCAAGTACTTTAGAATTCGCTTGGCCGCCACCCAGTGTGACTTCCCGTAGCGCTCACAGAACTTGGCAACTTCGCCAACCGCATGCGCGATGTCTGGTCGTGTACAAGTCGCTATGTACATTAATGCACCCACCAGTTCGCGATACGGAAATCTCGGTACAAACGCTTCCTCTTCAGGCATCTTCACCAGTCTCGAGTTATTGTCCGCTGGTGTGTGCACGTCCTTGCAGTTCTCAATTCCATACTTTTCGGAGAGTCGCCTGATGTATGCCTTCTGGTTCATCTTGATCAAGTGTTCATCGCGCTTGCGGTGAATCTCGATTCCTAAGCAGTACTTGAGATCCCCAAGCTCTTTGATGCTGAACTCTTGCTTAAGCGCACTCTTAATGTCCGCAATGTGCTCCTTAGTCTTGCCGAACAGCATTAG